>NC_054702.1:19214840-19432340 GCF_016097555.1 Gigantopelta aegis
GCTAGAAAACAAGAGAAAACTAAATGTAATACATAGTATTCAGTTTAATGAATAGCCCAGCCCATGTTAGGATTAAGTAAACATTATTGTTACAAATCGTTTGCATACTACCAATTCTTTTTGACATTACCACCGGCCTCGGTGGCGCAGTGGTTTAGTCATGGGACTACAGGTTGGTAGGTATAGGGTTCACAGCCTGGTACCGGCTCCCACCCAGAGTGAGTTTTAACAACTCAATGAGTAGGTGTAAGGCCATTACAACCTCTTCTCTCTCACTAACCACTAATAACTAACAACTAACCCACTGTCCTGGACAGACAGCCCAGATAGCTGGTGTGTGTGTGCTTAGGAAAGCGTGCTTGAACCTTAATTGGATAGAAGCATGAAAATAAGTTGAAATAAATATAAATAGCATGCAGTTTAATGAATAGCCTAGCCCACGTTAGGATTAAGTAAACAATAATTAATGTTACAAATGTGTCTACATGCTGCCAATCCTTTTTGACATTACCTGTATTTAAGTTAACAAAGATGTGGTGTGTGTGAGCTAATTACTGGCGGTGCATGGTTTTTTACGTAAATTTAGCACAGGTAATAACAACAATGGGTCTCTCGTAATAACAACATACCCACAGCTGGTGTTTACCGGGTCATTGTGACCCACTTTCTAAGGTTGTTTTTACTCTTGT
Organism: Gigantopelta aegis; assembly: GCF_016097555.1. Lineage (NCBI taxonomy): Eukaryota > Metazoa > Mollusca > Gastropoda > Neomphalida > Peltospiridae > Gigantopelta > Gigantopelta aegis. The sequence goes on from NC_054702.1 coordinate 19,215,530, forward strand.
TGCACATGGCTTGCAGGTAAATGTATATTTTCAGATCTTCTTTCAGTTTGGTGCTTAATCGTTATGGTACATTACGTGTGTATGTGTATTTAGTCGAGGAGATTTTCTTTCATGTACATGACATTGTAATTTGTATTGTGTATGTGAACACAGTGTAGGAAGCTTAAATGCAGCTGGTAATGGGCTTTAGTTTGAATTTAGGTTCAAACAAAGAAAAGTTCTACATTTTGTATACTTTTATACTCTTAGCAGAAGAATTTATTTTGTTTCGTGTTTTGTATTTTTGTAACAAACAAAAAAATCCTGGTGAAATCTCCATTATTTACAACTGCATTGTTAAATAGTTCAGCCATGATTTTCTTTTTTCTTCCTGTGCATACAGTATGTAGTGGAGAATGTACAAGGAAGTGTGGATTAATGAAAAATAATTCAGGAGCCCATAGGAGCAAGTTAATTTTTTTTTTTATCAATCCACACTTTCAAATGCATTCTCCAACTTTATTCAGTAATTTTTTTAATGTGACTGTCTATTTCATATTTTTTAATAAAAGAAAGTTGTTCGAATGGCAAGGAATATTTACAAAACTAACAACCCAAAATGATGTAATCTTTTCAGACTTATCCTGAATGATTTGGACTATAAATTCTTAGGAGTTGTGTACTCATATTTAGCATGGGTTCGAATCCTGACCTCACTACACACAGAATTCAAATTGGATTGTTCAAATTTTAAATTTACGTACTTATTTTTGAACACCTCTTTACACAATGTTTTAATTTAACTTTTGAATTTTTCTGTTGAATAGATTATCACTTCATCCATATTTTTACATTGTTTCACGCCTAATGGCCAATGAATTTTCATGCTGGCATATCATTCATTCATTATTTACAGCTGCAAGGTCTTGAAAAATATATACAATAGTATGAAGGAAGGAAATGGTTTATTTAATGGTGCGCTCAACACATTTTATTTACGGTTATATGGTGTCGTACATATGGATAAGGACCACACAGATATTGACGGAGGAAACCCGCTGTCACCACTTCATGGGCTACTTTTTTTTTATTAGCAGCAAAGGATCTTTTATATGCACCATTCCATACACAGGGTAGCACATACCACATACCACAGCCTTTGATGTACCAGTTGTGGTGAATTGGCTGGACAGTAGTATGATGTCACATATATGAATTAAAGTAATAATAACTATGTTTTCTCTTTTCATTTTATAAAAATATTCTTAAAAGCCTGTAAATAAACTGTTTTCCTGTGATATAGCTTATTTAAATTGTTGTATATATAAGCCTAGCCAACATTAGGATTTACTAAATATTACTAATGAATTAGATCATGATATTTCATTTTAACTTATTTTCGTGCTTATATCCAATTAAGGTTCAAGCACGCTGTTCTGGGCACACACCTCAGCTGTCTTGGATGTCTGTCCAGGACAGTGGGTTAGTTGTTAGTTGATTAGTGGTTAGTGAGAGAAAAGAAGGTGTAGTGGCCTTACACCTACCCACTGAGCCCTTAAGAACTTGCTCGGGGTTAGAGCCAGTACCGGGCTGCGAACCCTGTACCTACCAGCCTGTAGTCTAATGGCTTAACCACTGTGCCACCGAGACATCACAAAGCCAGTTATTATGTGAGCAGGTATTACTAGCTAGTTATTCATGCGGTAACACGACGATTGTTTGAATGATATCTCATTCTAACGCGACGATTGTTTGAATGATATCTCATTCTTAGTCAGTTTTTGACTACACGAATAATGCAGAAAGTACATAGTATTACAGTGGTGGGTTACTTAATGTTAATTGCAACCTACATGAAACCACTGCTGTTAGGCCATGTACTGGAGTGACATTTGCCATGTACTGGAGTGATGTTTGCCATGTACTGGAGTGACATTTGCTCATGTATTGTGTGCTTTAATCTTTATTGGATATAAGTACATAAAAATCATATACGTAAAAAAAAGAGTAAAGTTTGTTTTATTTTTAACGCCACTAGAGCACATTTATTTTTTAATCTTATCATCGGCTATTGGACGTCAAACATATGGTCATTCTGACACTGTTTTTTGGAGGAAACCCGCTGTCGCCACATAGGCTACTCTTTTACGACAGGCAGCAAGGGATCTTTTATTTGCGCTTCCCACAGGCAGGATAGCACAAACCATGGCCTTTGTTGAACCAGTTATGGATCACTGGTCAGTGCAAGTGGTTTACACCTACCCATTGAGCCTTGCGGAGCACCCACTCAGGGTTTGGAGTCACTCAGGGTTTGGAGTCACTCAGGGTTTGGAGTCACTCAGGGTTTGGAGTCACTCAGGGTTTGGAGTCACTCAGGGTTTGGAGTCGGCATCTGGATTAAAAATCCCATGTGTACAGACTAAGCCCACAGCCAAAAGCTGATGGGGAATGGCAGGTGTGTGGCAGAGATAGCCACAAGAGACAAGCACCTGTCACGGTTGGAGAGACAAAGACTGGGATGTGGAGGTGGACAGCAAAAGAAGTTGAAAGATAGGAGGAGTTGCCAGATCGGGAAGAAATGAGATGGAATTCAAAGGAGAGAAAGGAAAGGGGGCAGTGGGATAAAAAAAATAATAATAATAAAAATTAAAATCCCATACCTCAGCTGGGATCCGAAACCAGTACCTACCAGCCTGTAGACCGATGGCCTAACCACGACGCCACCGAGGCCGGTTTCATATACATGGGATTTAGCTCAGATGGTTGAGTGCTCGCTTGCATCGCAGGATCGAACCACCTCGGTGGATCCATTCAGCTAATTGGGTTTTTTTCTTGTTCCAAACAGTGCATCACAACTGGACAAAGGCTGTGGTATGTGCTTTCCAATCTGTGGGGAAGTGCATATAAAAGATCCCTTGCTGCATTAGGAAAAATATAGCGGGTTTCCTCTTATAACTACGAGTCATAATTACCATATGTTTGACATCCAATAGCTGATGATTAATTAATCAATGTGCTCTAATGGTGTAAACAAAATAAACTTTCTGTCCTTAAACAGTGTATATATACATGTACAAATTGAAAAATACTATCTCTTGGCAAAAGCAGGAAACTCACTGGTTACTCAAATATAAGTCACGTAACCGAACAATTGGTTATCTAAATAAAAATAACATAAACCAACTTCCTCTTAACTAAGATTTTGAAACCATAATTCCCAAATTTCAAGTCATTTGGTTGCAGGAATTCCACATTATTTGGGTTATTTATAAATGGCTGTCATAATAATGTGTGTTCCTTTGTTGAATTTACTGGAAACCTATTCTGTTAAACTGTTTCGTCTCTGTCGTGTTTGTTTGTCTATCAATCTGTGTGTCTGTTCCACACATAGTTTTCCAGATCTTTTTTCAACAATGCCTGAAGATATGGAAGTGAAATTTTGTGTATAACTTTATTAAATACTGTTATAGATATAGTTTGACTTCTGTCATGTCTGTCTGTCTGTCTGTCTGTGTGTCTGTTCCACTTAGGAGATACAAAAACGTGGTGGGGCCCAGTAGGGGAAATGTATTGCTTGTTCTTACATATTATTTCCCTGCATACATGACCATGTAAGTTTTTATGGGTACATAACTGTCTTAACAATACTTGTTATTTTTCCAGATAAAACTGGCGATTTCTTTGACAGTGGAATTATGGGCCGCCTGCAGCAGGAGTTGGAAGATCTCACACGGAAGACAGACCTGACGGGTCTGGCCCACTCGGTGACATTCCACAGCATTGTGAGTACCAAGGTTCGTCCTTCTCTCTCTCTATCCTTCTCTCATTTCTCCTGTTGTCTCAGTCTATTTCATCATTCCACAGCATAGTGAGTACCAAGGTTCGTCCTTCTCTCTCTCTATCCTTCTCTCGTTTCTCTTCTGTTGTCTCAGTCTACTTCATCATTCCACAGCATTGTGAGTACCAAGGTTCGCCCTTCTCTCTCTCTTTCTCTCTCTCTCTTCTCTCTCTCTCTCTCTCTCTCTCTCTCTCTCTCTCTCTCTCTCTCTCTCTCTCTCTCTCTCTCTCTCTCTCTATATATATATATATATATATATATATATATATCCTCTCATTTCTCTCCTATTGTCTCAATCTACTTTATCATTCCACAGCATTGTGAGTGCCAAGGTTCATCATTCTCTCTCTCTATCCTTCTCTCATTTCTCTTCTGTTGTCTCAGTCTACTTCATCATTCCATAGCATTGTGAGTACCAAGGTTCATCCTTCTCTTCTTCTCTCGTTTCTTTTCTCTTGTCTCAGTCTACTTTAGGCGTGTCACGATACATATACCTCATGATAAAATACATATCACGATACATAGCCCACGATACAATACATATCACTATTCCTGATTCACTGTGTTTTCCCCGTAAAACAAAAAGCTGAAACTTAGATCAAATGATTTTAAAATAAGAAATAAACACATGATAAAAGAAAAACATTGATTAAACACTGTTTTAGTGTAGAAATGTCACATACTAGACATGTAGACATAAGCAGTTACATAATATTCTCCCTCCACTTTACTGTCTTTCCTTGATGGAAATAACTTGTCAATAGGTACCTCTCAGATGGTGTTGTTAGTAAATAGATAGAAAGTTAAAATAGGAATCAATGCACAAACAAGGGTATCATATATCGTATCATCAGCAGTGGTATCGTGACACATTGATGCATTGGTATATCGTGACACCCATCATGTCTCTCTGTCGACTCTTTAAAGATAAGCCATCTCTAACTGGAATTTGCAAGCATTCCTTTTACACAATTTGAGATGCATTTAAAATTGGACAGGGGCTGGAGTTAGCTCAGTTGGTTGAGTGCTCGCTTGAGGTGCTTGTGTTGCAGGATGGAACCAACTCGGTGGATCCATTCAGCTGATTGGGTTTTTTCTTGTTCCAACCAGTGCACCACAACTGGACAAAGGCTGTGGTATGTGCTTTCCTGTCTGTGAGAAAGTGCATATAAAAGATTTCTTGCTGCATCAGTAAAAATGTAGCGGGTTTCCTCTGATGACTATGAGTCAGAATTACCTAATGTTTGATATCCAATAGCCAATGATGAATTAATCAATGTGCTCCAGTTAAACAAAACAAACTTTTTTTTTAAATCAGACATTCGTGACTGCATTAAAGGTTACTTTATGATAAAATTGTTCACTATGAGCTATTTAGTTTAAATCTGTTTTTCTCCCAGTAACAAGTAAAAAGTGCTATTCTTACTTTTATGTCAGCACCACAAAGCATCTTACAAAATACCTATGCTAAATATTCCAAATTTTAATTGAAAACAAAGATGACCTCATTATTGATGTCAAAAAGTGATGTCATTCTTGATCATACTATATGGGTTTTTTAAAGTAATATGATTTATTCAATATTCTAGCCAGTGCATCATGACTGGTATATCAAAGGCTGTGGTATGTGCTATCCTGTCTGTGGGATAGTGCATATTAAAAGATCCCTTGCTACTAATCGAAAAATGTAGCTGGTTTTATCTCTCAATGACTATGTCAAAATTACCATATGTTTGACATCAAATAGCCGATGATTAATAAATCAATGTGCTCTAGTGGTGTCATTAAACAAAACAAACTTTTTTATTCACTATTTAAAGCAAGTGGACTGGCAAACATGTAATATAAATGCCTCTTCACATGTTTATGGTATTATTTTATTGCAGTTATATTATTTTAAAATTATTTTTGTTTAGGTTGTTGCGAGACGGAAAGAAGACTCTGGTAAAGTTAAAGTGTTATTACACTGGAATCCAGAAAATATGTAAGTATAATGGTGTTCATAGAGTATAGGAATGCTTTAAATACTCTATTGCGCAGAGACTTAAGTTTAATGCTATTTAAGAAAGTTGTGTGGCACAAATTTTAAGATCTCCTGAAAACAAAAGTGATTGGTACCAACAAATAAATCATTGACTAAAAATTGGGTGGGGGGGTGGGGGGGGGGGGGGGGGAGGGATAATTTATTATTATATTAAACAATCCAACATCCAACACAAAGTACAAAAACAAGATTTCCCAATTTCACATTAAGACCTGTGATATTTTGAACTCTGTTCACCGGTGTATATACACACACAACAAAGCATATTAATGTTTACTCAGAAGGAACTATACACGTTTTCCTTGTGCAAGTTTCCTCCACTGTTGATGGAGCATTTAAACATGAACACTGGAAACAGCAGAGTGTGAGTGATCTAAAGTTCCCAAGAAGATAAAAGCATACACTAAAAAATATTTAAGTCAAATGATCAGTTTGTTTTTGAGCTCGACTTCACTTAAAAAAACCCACTATATATATAAATTATAATGTGGATTGCATACATACATCGGATGGGTAGGGGGTGGAGATTTTGTTTGTTCAATAATAGTAGCCAATTTCATTCATTTTGAATTATAAAATCTCCTAGTTAGTCACTTCAGTTACTGGAGACAACAGAAACATTTCATTTCTGTCAAATTTATCATTCTTAACAGGGGTGCAGAAATGGAATATATCTTAACTTGACTGCCTGACTAGAATGGTGCTTGGCATAGTACATAGAGTTGGCAAAAGCGTAATACAAAAAGTGCCTTAGACAATTAAAAACTCCATGGCAATCTCCACAGCATTGCTGATTGCTATGGGCAATTGCAGGGTGTGACGGTTCATGGGTATGAGGGAGGTTATTAATACGTGTACCAGTACAGTACCGAATGTGACTCAAGTTTAAAATAACAAAACAAATGGGAATGTGTGAAGAATATGCAATATGGGTGTAGGTTTATTTGAAGAAAACAAATGAGAAAAGAAATATCATTTACTGAAAATGCTAAATAAAGTACAAGGACTTTAGGCCTCATTGACGTCAGTAAATCCAGGGCTCGAACTTAACAATGGCACCGACGGCATTGACATATAAATTGCCGTAGGTAGAGAGCAGTCTACCAATATTTAACATTTGCACGTTTGAAATATGTCTCTATACAGCAAATTAACCTTTCAGTCATGTTTATTTGCTGCAAATGTCACTTTAAAAAAAAAATTGCCATAAGCAGGCTCAAAATTGCCATCCGTGGGCCCATGGAAATTATTTTTTTCAATTATCGTGGGAGACAACTTCTTAAATTCAAGCCCTGTAAATCAGTGTTTCTCATGTTTGAATTTTTCAGTCTGCCTGACTCGTGGGTGCCTGAATCTCAAGTACCAGACTTATCAGTGCGTGTCATTCCATTAACCCAACTACCTCGTGAAACTGCTGTCAACCTCCACCCATCTCTGTACAGAGGCCATCGATTCCGAAAGCATCGCAGAAAATGACGACAGTACACCATAGTGATTTCGTTAAAACAATGACCATCAGCATCATAGGAGAAAACCTAGAACAACAACAAGCATTTTTGTATTTTTCATCAAGAGTGCGAATGATAACATTTCCAGCATCTGTTGTTTCCGAGGACCAAGATTTAATATAAATGAAGTCATATATGCAGTGTGTGGATCCTTTTAATTGTGGTCCTCAGTAATACATCATCATAGTCTCATGTCCATTATGTGCAGCGTGTAACTGAGAGGCTATGTTTGACACCAAGCGTGAAACAAACAAAAAAGATGTTTACAATCTCTTGAAAATCAACCCGTTTGTTTTAATGAATGTTATCAGCATGAATGCTGCGATCATAATTTTCAAGTGTGATGTGTAACCGAGTACTAATCATTCATAAGTGAAGTGGATTAAACAGTTGTTAGATTCAGTGCTTCGGAATGCATCCCACAGCATTAGTCGTGCCATCTTGGTTTTCATACATGTGTGACGTGTGACTTGTAACCAGCAATGTTAATGCTTAGCGTGACCAAGTATATTAAAATGTTTGGTTCAGATACGTTTATAAATGGATGTCATTGCGATCAACATTGTCATATTTACTCTAGTGTGGTTTGTAAATGAGCATCTTATATGAGCATGAGGACCTGATTAAAATTTTAAAAAATGGATGTTACAACATCATTGTTGCCGATGTATTCTTCAAGTGCACTGTTTTTGCTGTGTTCCTTGAAATCTCAACACTCGACAGATTTCAAAATGGATGTCATCACTTTCAAGGTCGACATAGTTTGTGTTTTAAAATGTAATATCTCATGGAACATCTTAATATCAAGCATCTGGAAGTTGATGATGAAAATTTCTTTTAGTCGGTTTATTTAAAAATTGCATGTTACATTACAGCCTTTGTTATATTCTTGAAGAGCGAGACTTTTAAATTTCTTGAAACTCAACACATTTCGAAATAGATGTCGTTAAGCATTTGCTTTGCCATGATGTTATCAAATGCATCGTGGTATGAATCTAGGAACTGTACATGCTCAGTTACAATCTCAACATTAGCTTCAATATTCATCAAATGTGTCAGTCAATGAGCATTGTTTGAGGCTGGTTCACCTGATTTGAGCTTGGAGTCCTTTCTAGAAATCCCTAAACTTTGATTTGATCCTGAATGAATGTCATTTCCACTGGCTATATGATGTATCGTTACAGCATCTGCAGTACCCAGCTTGATTTTCTGCCTGCAGACAATTAAAAGATCTTTAGAAATTTGACTTGTTTTCCAGTAGAAGTCACCATTGGCTGTATGATGTATAATTGCAGCATCTGTAATTGATCATTACTCCGTACCAAATTTGAATCTGAACTTGGAGATCTTATTGAAGATCTTTAGAAATTGGACTCCTTGGAATGAATGTCATCAATATTGAATATATGACACATATTTTCAGCGTGATCTGTAGTTAGTCATTATCCATTACCAAGGCATGGGGAAGTCGTGTGTGTGACATAAAATTCAACATAATCTTCAATTGATCCATTTTCCTCATTAATCATGGAATCAGTACAAAACTAACACATAGTGACTACCGCACCTTCACGTTTGTCCATGTGCTATATGCATTGTTTACATCTTCATTAGCCATTGCATCAACAAATGGAGAAATGCTTGGAAGATGAAAGATTTGAGGTTACATGTAGAATTTAAAAAGACCACGTTGATATATGCAGTTAGAAGAACGTATGAACACAATGTGCAGTTACAGGAAGAAATTCATCATTGTAGCAAACCAAACCGTTGCAGTTTGAAGCAATTAAAAACTACAAGCCACCAAAAAACCTTAGGTCGTTGTTACATGTATATTTCTGTGTTAATTGCAAATGAGGGTGTGTTTTTTTTCTGTTACATGTATGTTTTGAACATTTTGTTGTACGGTAATTAATTGTGGTTGCATGGTTTTCCACAATAGTGGAATATTCATTTTAGTATTGCTGTCTCTTGTTTGTTGTTGCACAAAATTGCAAAGAGAATGTTTACATTGTTTAAGGCAATAATGATCTTTAAAACAGATTAATATTTTTTTAATGGAAAAATAATAATAATAAAACTAAGTCTTTTTCTTTCTTTTTTTTTTTTTTAATTCTTTTTTTGTAGGTTTACACTATTTGTAACCTAAGGCTGACATTGAAAAATGTATAAGTTTTTTTGTTCTTTTTTTAAATACTTATTTCGTTATTTATCATACTTTATTATGATTGTGAATTTAAAATAAAGTTTACAGTAATAAAATCTTTCTCAGGGTTGCATTTAGTGTACAAGTATTCTTCAGTATCAACCGACATTGGCTCATTCCATTACAGTTAAAATGAACCACCACATTTGTATAACACCACCATACATGTATAGTACATAACAACATGCATCAAAGCTAAACGGTTAACATATTGGTCATGCCATTACATTGTCTTGAATTCAGACTTCAAACCTAAACTTTGAGTCGAACATCAACCCCAATCTCAAAACAAATATATTACATGTACATCGGCATCAGAAGATGCCCACAACTCGTTGGGGGGGGAGGGGTCAAACTGTAGGAGTTAATTATTAAAAACATGTATACACATAATTGTTATAAAATGATTTAGAATTTTTATGATCAACTCCAGTCATAATAAAACAATTTCTTGAAACATATAATTATTAGCTACATTCTTGTGTATTGTCAGATTAAAAACAAATCCAGTTTTCATTTAAATCCATATTTAGATCACCTTTCAACTGGGAGACCTGTCCTCTCTAGCTTCATAGTTGGGGGGGGGGGGGGGGGGGGGGGGCAGTGCCCACTCCCCTCCCTCCCACTTCCGATGCCTATGATGTTTATATATACATGTATCTGTTAAAAACTGCATTACAAATAGGGTTGTTGTTGTTTTTTAAACGGCTAAATCAGATTTAAATGAACATTCTATAAACATTGATCTTTACACTAATTCAGCTGTGTTGAGCAATAAATATTTATATTTGTCTTAATAAAACAGGAGTAAAAATTTCAACAGTATCTTTTTACATCTTTTTATGTGTTATGCCATTTTCAGGTGTTTTGAAAGTGTGCTACCTGTTACAAATGTACCTCATTATTTTTTCAATGAGTATATCGCCTTGAACAACCAATCAAATGAATACACATGTTATTAGTTACAATTAGGGCATTAACCATCCAGTGCCTTATGGTGTTCCATAATGATAACTTTGTTTTAACGTAAGAAGTTACTGTTTAAAATAGATTACTGTTTAATTTGACCATTACAGGGCTCGAATTTAAGAATTTGTCATCCAAGGCGTTTGTTTTCTTTAAATTGCCATGGGTGAAACAGCCCACCGATGGCAGTTTTGAGCCTGTCTATGACAATTTTTTAAATGGTCACTTTTGCAGCAAATAAATAGCCTATGACTGAAAGGCTATTTTGTTGCATGTAGACATATTTCAAATGTACAAATGTTAAATACTGGCAGATAATATACACCAGATATATTAATTTTGCTGTCGTTGAGGAGTTTTACCGATGGCAAATTATATCTCAACGATGGCAATTGCAGTAGGTGCCATAGTTAAATTCGAGCCCTGCAATTAGCATGTTTAAGATAAAAATTACTATGTTTTATATAAACATAACTGTGTTTAAGGTTACTATTACTAATACCATGTTAAGATACACATTATTATATTTAGGTTACTTTGTTTAAGATAAAGATAACTATGTTTTAGGTTAAGAGTACTACATTTTAGATTTCTGTGTTTAAGATCCATATTACTAGGTTTAAAATAGAGATGACCATGTTTTAGGTAAACAGTACTACATTTTAGATTATTATATTTTAAATAAACTGTACTACGTTTTGGATTACTATGTTTAAGATACACATTACTATAGTTTAGGTAAACATTACAATTTTTAAGATTTCTATGTTTAAACTTTAAGGTCAAGATTACTATGTGTGAACTTTTATTTTTTGCCTTGTGGGAATATGCCACATGTTTGAAAAAAACCCGGATGTACTTTGATCAATTTGAAAACAAAATTGTCTTGGTACAAAAAAGAAAATATAAAAAGACTGTTTTTATTGTCTCTTAATTTTTTTTAATTATTATGTCTTAAATACATACAATCATTTGTATAATTGCAGAGCCCATTGTTACATATTCAAGTTGTTAATTATTATTGAATTAAGAAACTTTTTTAAGGTTTCTGTTACCTAAATTATTACATTAATGAAATTTTAGCAATCGACAATATTTTGAATCACAGAATAGTTTTCTTTTTAATGTAAATTCATTTTAGTTTTGTTGGGGATTTTTTTAAAGCTGAATTCTTTGGTCATAATATGCCAGCATAATTTAATACAGCATACATTGCAGGAGGCTAGCATTAAACCATGTTACTAAATTATACCATTCAGTAATATTGCATAAACGATACATGTTGCGTTGTAATGGTGTATACATATACAAACCTTTTTAACATCAGTATCCTGTATAAATCATTTAAAACACCAATAGCAGTACCCATATCTGGCTTATATTTTAAGATGGAGACTGAGCAATTTATATTTTTCTTGTTATTTTTTGTTTATAATTATGTATAATTGACTAATTAAAAATAAAAGTATAGGTTTATTTTGGGTCTAATTCCAAATTATAAATGAAAATTTATTAATTTTGGATACTAGACACCACTATTGTACCACCCAACACATTTTAATCCACCAGTGACTGAGGAATATTTATATTAAATTTATTTTCAGTTTTACATAACTGTAATTTATACTGGGTGTATACATTCATAATTAGCTAATGCTAGCCACCGTAAGACATCAAATATGAGCTACAAATGAACAAATGGTATCCTTCCTCGTTTACGATTCACTTGTTAGCAAATGTCCATAAATGCAGCTGTTGTGACATCCAGTAGCTGATGATTAATTAATCACTGCTCTATTGGGGTCGTTAAACAAAACCAAGTTTATGTAGCTGTTGATAATTTATTTCTGGGATAAAGTAAATGCAATATATATATATTCAGGTAATATTTTGTTAGGCTACTTTGTCTTTAACGGTTATGGGTTTGAAGACATGATTTGTTAATCTACATACGTGTATACCTGTATATGCTTTCGGGTTTATATTAACCAATTTTTCTGGTTTTGTAAGATAGTATGGTTGTGAATTTTTTGTCTTTTAACTTTATATTATGGCTTATAATTTTTACTGTTAATTTTTTTTTTTTTTTTTTTGTGGGGAGAGTATTAAATATATTTTACTAAGTACAGAACATTTCAGGACTGTGTGGTCTCTATACCATATCTGTCTGTTGCTGTTAGAAAACACTTTCTTCAGTTTTGTTTTTTAAAGTGTCTAATATGTGTCGTTTGTTCTTTTGTCTTAATTTTGTGGGAGTTTTTATTTATTCATTTAACTACAATAATGTCTTACTTCAGTCCCTAATGTTCCTGAATGTCCTGAGCCAAAATTAAATATATTCATGTATAATGTACTTGTGGGTACATGAACATACTGATAGTATTATGTATAAATGAATGTAATATTTGTTGAAGAAAAACCCAAATTGTTATTGTTGTAATAGAATCGTGTAAAAAAAAATCCAAAACTATTTGATGTACAAGTAGGTTGCATATTGTTGGGAATTTTTGGTGTTTGTTTTCTTTAATTTCAACTCATGTATTATTTAAATAACAAAATAATAGATGAAAGATTGTTTGTCAACTTTTACAAATATATATATATATATAATTATATTTTCCTATACCTAATAGTATTTCTACCAAACCATAACTGATTCTCTTCTAAATGACCATGACTCGAGGTGATGTGTATTTTGGTATTGTTAAAGCTGTTCACAATTGTCAACAAATTCAAACCATAACTGATTCTGTTCTAAATGACTATGACTCGAGGTGATGTGTATTTTGGTATTGTTAAAGCTGTTCACAATTGTCTACAGATAGCATTCATTATGTTCTACACCCATGAACCCATACTAGACATATTACAGATAGCATTCGTTATGTTCTACACACATGAACCCATACTAACCATATTACAGATAGCATTTGTTATGTTCTACACCCATGAACCCCATACTAAACATATTACAGATAGCATTCGTTATGTTCTACACCCATGAACCCATACTAAACATATTACAGATAGCATTCGTTATGTTCTACACACATGAACCCATACTAACCATATTACAGATAGCATTTGTTATGTTCTACACCCATGAACCCCATACTAAACATATTACAGATAGCATTCGTTATGTTCTACACCCATGAACCCATACTAAACATATTACAGATAGCATTCGTTATGTTCTACACCCATCAACCCCATACTAAACATATTACAGATAGTATTCGTTATGTTCTACACCCATGAACCCCATACTAAACATATTACAGATAGCATTCGTTATGTTCTACACCCATGAACCCCATACTAAACATATTACAGATAGCATTCGTTATGTTCTACACCCATGAACCCCATACTAAACATATTACAGATAGCATTCGTTATGTTCTACACCCATGAACCCCATACTAAAAATATTCTCAAGGATGTTGATTCTGCAAAGGATATTTTTATTGACCTTTTTTTGTTTTAAAATAATATGCTATCATTCACACTACACACATACACACACCAGAGTTTGACAAATGTTTGGGAAAGTCACTAGCCCTCATAGAAGCTTTGGCTATTGGCTATTGCTCTATTAATTAATAATTTCCAACAGCCTAGACATCAAATCCACGAGCCACGAGCAAGGGCCAGTAGATTTGTCGAACTCTGACACACACACGCACACACATGTGCACATACACACACATGAACACACATACTTGTAAACATAAATGAAACACACCTACAAAGAACACACATACCCTCCGTTCACGATTTGTAAGCTCATGAATATGTTGATGATTGTAAAGATCCCATAATTAAAATAAGAACCAATATGTAAATGAAATTCTGTGACAAATTGTGGTAAAAACCATCTTCGCAATAAAACCAGATTTGCTGTAACCTGGCCCACCATTTAGGATTACCGGTATAGTTATCCAGATTTTTCAGAAATTCAGGATTTTTGGACTAGTTAAAAAATTGTTCACTGATGAAAGGTCTCAATGTACCAAGACTATGCAAAGATTTTATTAAATTGTGTTTAATCCAGTATCATTTCTATCATTGCAACTACTGGTACATGTATGTATCAAGATTTTGCAAAGTTTTATGGATTTAAAAAAAAAAAAAAATTAATCTTATCATTGCACAATTTTAGTAACTACTGCAGTGAGTCTCAATATGACTGAAACAAGATCTCACTACTTCTCTTCCTTTAACCAAGTTTTAGCAGTAAGTTTGAACAGATGGCCCAGTTAGTAAACCACACTATTTCAGGTTCAGTTGATAAGGATTGAAATTCATTCTGTGGCGTGGAAAGCAATCTCAGATTTCAGTTTGGAAGTGAATGTTAGAAATTGAGAATCAGTTCTAGAAAATAGTTTCAAAATTAGACTCCATACTGGATATGTGTAATTTAAAAAAGAAAAGAAAAAAAGAGGGTGTTTTTGTTCATTTTTAAAATAACAATGTTAAAATAAATGTGGATAAAAGCTTATGATTTATATTATGGCTGAATTAAAAATAAGTATGAGTTGGCTAGGTTATAGCAAACAGTACTTTCTAAACTACAGGTATAGTGAAACCCCACATAACTGGACCTTCTGTAAACTGGGATTCGCTCAAAACCAGACAATTTTCATGGTCTGCTTTTAAATATCAGTATAGAACAGAACCACTAAACCAGATTAATTTCTTGGTCCCGTGGGTGTCCAGTTTTAATAGGTTTAACTGGATGGGTCACAATTTTCTTTGTTATTATTATTTTTATTTTTTTTACATTCTCAACCTTTTGCAGTCTTCTTTTCCAGTGTTTTATGAAGGGCTTGGTGGGTTTTAATTTTTATTAGTTGTAGTATAGTATATTACTATTCTGTGTTGTTGAAAAATTAGATTGATGAGCAACCTTATCTAATATTTATATTGTTTATTCCACACAAAATATGTTTACCATTTGTAAGAATACATATATGCAGGGCTTCTAGAATTTTTATAAAATCCACTAGCCATGGGATCATTGATTTTAGAAATTTACTAGCCATGATTAAAAATTCACTAGCCCTACTTTACTTAAAGTTAATACAATATTACTAAATACTAGTAATAATCAAATATATTACCTAAAGAGGGAGATATAGCTTTAAAACACTTAACATTGGGGGTTGGGGGGGGGGGGCAGGATATTCATATTTACAAAACAGACATAACCTTATGTCTTTAGTAAGAAAAAAGTTAAATTAATTTACAAATACTGTTTTTATTTCTTGTAAAGATAATCTTAGCATTTTCACAAGATTTATTATTGTTTTAGTAGGTAAAAAGAGAAAATTAATTTACAAACACCAGCTGTTTTTATTCTTTGTAAAGATAGTCTAGCATTTTCACAAGATTTATATAGTTTTACAAGTGGCAAAACAGTGTACAATTATTGTTGTTTTACAAGTGGCAAAACAATGTACAATTATTGTTCACTGCATGTTATGGTAGTATAAATCTGTTTTATATAAAATATTTGCAATCTTTTTTCTCTACGTGTACGTGTATTTGCATATACGACGATCATTATTGTTAGACTAGTAATGTTATTGTATGGGTGTATTGTAGCAGTGTATGATACCTGTATAATACAGCTGATTTCATTGTATGGGTGTATTGTAGCAGTGTATGATACCTGTATAATACAGCTGATTTCATTGTATGGGTGTATTGTAGCAGTGTATGATACCTGTATGATACAGCTGATTTCATTGTATGGGTGTATTGTAGCAGTGTATGATACCTGTATAATACAGCTGATTTCATTGTATGGGTGTATTGTAACAGTGTATGATACCTGTATGATACAGCTGATTTAAATGTATGGGTGTATTGTAGCAGTATGATACCTGTATGATATAGCTGATTTCATTGTATGGGTGTATTGTAGCATTGTATGATACAGCGGATTTCATTGTATGGGTGTATTGTAGCAGTGTACGATACCTGTATGATACAGCTGATTTCATTGTATGGGTGTATTGTAGTACTGTATGATACCTGTATAATACAGCTGACTGTTTTTATACTGCATATTTATTTTCTTGGTGTTGACTGGTAATTTGGAATACTCTGTGAAATAAATGTTGTGAGTTTGAAAGATGTCATACAAATGTTTTGTGTGTAACCATGAGCCCTTCAGCCTACGTCATGATAGATGATTTAACCATTCAATTTTGTCCAGTAATATTCATTTAACATCGGCATTAGAGATTTTTTGAAATTTCAGAAAAAAGATCTTCCGTTGCGAAGTAGGTTTATCCATTGTAAAACGTTTTGTGAAAAACCAAACACTGAATTGTACATTTAGTTACCAATTTTGTGACAGAGAGAGAAAATAAAAACAACCCAAAAACCAACCAATTTACAACCTCTTGAAAGTTAGCAGTTTTTGTTTTTAATCTGTAAATATTTGCATTACATTAATGTTAGTTTTTTCACAGTTTTACTTACAAAATTATTTCATTATTGATAGTTTTGGATGGTTAACAATATATATATAAATCTGAATATGTGGGTAGCAGATGCAAGATATTCTATTAGTCAGTGTGTTATTCATTAACGAGAGATTACGGTTTATGTTAATCCCATCCACATTGATTTATCAGGATTTGCTGAGCTAAAGATGAAGGCTTACAGAGCCAAACCAAAATTCTGGATTAAAACTGATATGAACACAAGATGACAGTATACTGTAGGAAACTTCATGTAGCTTAATTTTCTAAAAATGCAAGATGGATTAAAATGGCTTGTCACGGTTGATTCCAACCATTTATTTACCTGCAGCAAATTTGTTCATCTTGTTTTGGAACTGCACTAAGTAGGTCATCTTTATTCTTCATAAATCCAGTGAACCACAATTTGCATATCAAATATCATGATAAGTAGTGTCTTGTTTGCATATTAAAAAACCCTAAACTTGCAGCTGTTAGGAAAAGAAAGATGTAATATGATTCTTTCCTCCAATGTTACAGTATAAATCTGTTCCATTGCAATGTGCTCTAGTGGTGTCTTAAACAAAACAAACTACTATTCCATTGTGTTTGAAACATTTACTCTGGTGCATGTTCTTTTTTTCAATGTATTTTCTCCGACCCCCACCCCCACCCCCTAAAAACTTAACTATCAAAATACTTTTTTAGTACCTTGTTTCTGATTCAGAATAACTTGTCTGTACCCACAAATTCTGTTTCAACTTTGAACTAGCTTCTCTGTATCTTCAAATTACGTTTCAAATTCCACAAATTCTGTTCCATTTGTAGTATGTCTGGTGAGTTTTAATATATGAGTGCACATATCTATAATTTATACTGTACTTGTATATGGGTTATGTCGATTGAGAATGTGTGTTATTTAATACTACCATCATGACATAATTGTGTGATCTCGCCTCATGGGTGTAAAAACAATACCGCCTGAGTGAAGACGTATGCATTAATTACATGTAGTATCATACATAATATATGTGTGCCATATATTATAGCCTGCAAGCGAACAGGCCAGCTTGGTTAACCCTTTTGCTTTTAGATTTCTTCACCATACAAACCATTTGAGGAGGTTCATAGTGTTGAAAGGGTTAACCATGCAGATTAAGCTTACGCTTAACTGGTGAGCAGAATTGTCTGCATAAGATAATTGCACAGATAAATTGTCTCCCTTTACAAAAACGTCCATGTTATATTGGAGGTAACCGGCCTCTGTGATGTCATGGTTAATCCATCGGACATAAGACTGGTGGGTACAGGGTTCGTAGCCCAGTACCGGCTCCTACCCAGAGCGAGTTTTAACGACTCAGTGGGTAGGTGTAAGACCACTACACCCTCTTCTCTCTCACTAACCACCAACAATTAATAACTAACCCACTGTCCTGGACAGACAGCCCAGGTAGATGAGGTGTGTGCCCAGGACAGCATGCTTGAACCTTAATTGGATATAAGCACGAAAATAAGTTGAAATGAAAATCTTGGGGGTACAGGGTTTGCAGAGCAAGTTTTAATGTCTCGGTGGGTAGGTGTAAGACTACTACACCCTCTTCTCTTTCAATAACCACCAACAATTAACAACTAACCCACTGTCCTGGACAGACAGCTCAGATAGCTGATATGGGTGCCTAGGACGGCGTGCTTGAACCTTAATTGGATATAAGTACGCAAATAAGTTGAAATAAAAAATCTTGTGGGTTGCCTTGCAGAAAATATTCATTCAATTCTGTTGCCCTTCCAAGACTTGTGGATAAGATGTGAATGTCTTATTTACAGTCTTTTGATAACAAGACCCTGACTGATATATTTGTAAGTTCACTCAGTATTTTGTGATGACCCACTGTTCTACTTCCCATGGCAACCTGTGATCTATTTCCGCATTTATCAAATACTGTTGTAGATCTTGTCCTGTTTGTGAAAAGTGAATACAAAGGTCCCACAAATTGGCTCAATGCTAGCTAACAGTGTTACAATTAACCATTATGCTTGATACTTAATATCTGATAAACAAAGCACTGAGCTGTCATATAACAAATATTTCATTTCTTACCATCATATGGCTTGTCTGTTAATAAGCTAGCCAACTGTCTGTTAATAAGATAGCCAACTGTCTGTTAACAAGCTAGCCAACTGTCTGTTAATAAGCTATCCAACTGTCTGTTAACAAGCTATCCAACTGTCTGTTAATAAGCTAGCCAACTGTCTGTTAACAAGCTAGTGGTCATTGGCTTAACTTGCCTGTTGAGCGAATTGTGTAATCAATGACCTCATTTCCATTGATTTCAGTACACAACACTACAATGGAATTTCATGCAGTATTAGCCTACTACTGAATCCAGGGCCATGTTAAATTTTGGCCCGTTACCCATCTCCCATTCCCCCATCCTATCTAATGCATTTAACATTAGGTGCCAGAACCAGAATCTAGTGAAGGTTTCCTAATACAGTGCACTTGAGTGCTTTTGTCAAACTTGTAAGTGATCTTTTATTAAAGGAAGACAATCCAAAGTTCATTTTTATTTGTGCAGACTTATTTATAATATCAGTTATGAAAGTGTGATGACAATGCTATTTAGAAAACAGAATTGGTATGAACATGAACAGACTGATAACACCATTCTTGGCAAACAAATGATTGTCTTTCATTCAAGGAGACAATGTTACGGTAAGCTTTTGCTGTTATGAAGGCAGGATCATCCTTTTAGATTTTTTAACAAAGCTAAAATTATCCTCTGTAATGGGCCAGTAACCCAAAAGGTTAAATTTATGTCCAAACACCATATTTTCAAAGCTATGTTAGCCCTATGATTTCTGAAAAACGTCACTGCAACATACATCATAGCTTCCAATTGTTTTATGATATCGTAGCGCTAAGATAGTTCTGAAAATGTGGCACAGAATTGTAGACTTGAGCCTAAAATGAATAAAAGTATGAAAATGCCCAATTTGCTAGTCCTTGCAATGATTTAATCTTTCTTTTTTTAAATCTTTTTTTTAGATGGGGCCAATCAAAAAGGGGTTTAGAAATATAATTTGTTCTTGGTCTCAAATGTTTATTTTATAAGAGCTGGGATGTCAAAAGCAGAAAGAAGCTCAAGACTTTTCTCGGTCAAAGCTCAACAGGCAGTCAAAGCTTACTGTGTAGAATTTCAAAGAGATGTTACAGAATTGTCAGTTCATATTTTACAAAATTGTCTGTCATTTCATGTTTTTACTGTAGCTAGATATCTTGCAAGCAAAAATTGTCTGTGGCCTTTTTGCAAATGTTAAGAAGGCCCAAAATCAAAGCACAATATACAGCCTAAGCTTACTGTGTAGCATTTCCAAGAGATGATATAGAATTGTCAGTTCATGTTTTTATTGCAGCTAGGCATCTTGCAAGCAGGAATTGTCTGGGGCCTTTTTTGAATATGCCGAGAAGGCCCAAAATTAAGGCACAATATACAGCCTAAGCTTACTGTGTAGCATTTCCAAGAGATGATATAGAATTGTCAGATCATGTTTTCATTGCAGTTAGGGATCTTATTTTGGGCCTATGCGAATCTCTTAAAATGGTTCGAGTCCAAAAACATTATACAGCCTAAGCATACTGTGTACCATTTCCAAGAGATGATACACAATTGTCAAGTCGCATTCTCAGGCATACAATCTAGATTAGATCTAGAATACCTCGCATCATGTAAGTATTTCTCATCTGTATTCATTCTTCATCTTAGTGATGTTATTTATTTTTCCACTGCTGACAAAACAAAAGGTGGAAAACCCAGAAATGTCAAGAAAAACAGGTTTGGGTTATTTTGTAAACTGATCATATCTAGTAATGTATAGATAGTTTTGTAAAATAAAATAAAAAAAATATTTGCACCATTTGGAGTTTCTTGGTTTGTTTAGAGTGTTAAAGCTTCGGTTTCTGTTACAGAACAGAACATGAACTTTTGTTTTCTTCTTTGGATACACCATCCTCCAATTTCTTTCAAACTTGGTTACAATCTAAGTCTCATTTAAACACAGTTTAGTGAAGTACACAATGATCAACTTCCATTTAAGGAAGGAAATGGTTTATTTAACGATGCACTACCGGCCTCAGTGGCGTCGTGGCAGGCCATCGGTCTACAGGCTGGTAGGTACTGGGTTCGGATCCCAGTCGAGGCATGGGATTTTTAATCCAGATACCGACTCCAAACCCTGAGTGAGTGCTCCGCAAGGCTCAATGGGTAGGTGTAAACCACTTGCAATGACCAGTGATCCATAACTGGTTCAACAAAGGCCATGGTTTGTGCTATCCTGCCTGTGGGAAGTGCAAATAAAAGATCCCTTGCTGCTAATCGGAAGAGTAGCCCATAGATCCCTTGCTGCTAATCGGAAGAGTAGCCCATGTAATCTGTGTGGTCCTTAACCATATGTCTGATGCCATATAACCGTAAATATAATGTGTTGAGTGCGTCGTTAAATAAAACATTTTTTTCTTTCTTCTTTCTTTCTTAACGACGCACTCAACACATTTTATTTACGGTTATATGGCGTCGGATCCATTTAAGAGACTTACATGCACGTATATGGAAAGTTGAAAAAGACAGTTTTGAAGTTGCTTTCTGCATTGTATTGCCAAACTGCTTCAACTTTGGTTTATTTCCATCAACTACAAAATACTAATTTTAATAAAATTTTGAGATTTGTGTGTTACATGGGAAGTTGACAAGAGCACAGGATATCTTGGGGATGAGCTGTTCTATGACAATATGTTTAAAGCAAAAACAGACAAGATAATTAAAACTAGAACTAGTGTTTAGTATTTTTAATTTATACAAAATGGTTGTGAAACTTTTAGTCTAGACTCTAGCCTTTATAAAGTCTGAGACTTTAACACCATGTCACTTCTTAGTACATGATTTGTTAACCATCCCAGGCAGTTGTTACAACAAAGGCCATGGTATGTGCTGTTATGTCTGAGAAGGGACAGGACGTAGCCCAGTGGTACAGCGCTTGCTCGATGCGTGGTTGTTCTGGGATCGATCCCCATCAGTGGGCCCATTGGGCTATTTCTCGTTCCAGCCAGTGCCCTACTACTGGTATATCAAAGGCCGTGGTATGTACTACCCTGTCTGTGGGATAGTGCATATAAAAGATCCCTTGCTGCTAATCGAAAAGAATAGCCCATGAAGTGGTGACAGTGGGTTTCCTTTCTCATTATCTGTGTGGTCCTTAACCATATGTTTGACGCCATATAACTGTAAATAAAATGTGTTGAGTGTGTCATTAAATAAAACACTTCTTTCTTTTTTTGTCTCTGAGAAAGTAGGAATAGTCTGTGTGGTAGCAATGGGTTTCCTCCCTTATTCTTTGGAACATGAGTATTAAAATTAGGACATGTTACCAAATGGGGGGGGGGGGGGGGTATTCTTTTTATCATCCATTATCATTCATTTCATTTGCGACAGTTGTAAACAATGTCAGTAATGTGGGTTGAATGTCAGTGGTAGACTCGTTAACAAGCAGAACGGCAGTGACGTGACATCACTAATGGTAGGTTTAGCACTGAAACAAATACAGTGACGTAACAAAACATTGTCTTGTGATTAACATTTTACCAATCAAGATTATAAGAAGTGATTATAGTGCCAGCGATATCTCCTACAAATGCCTTAAATAGAAGTGATTATAGTGCCAGCGATATCTCCTACAAAAGCCTTAAATAGAAGTGATTGTAGTGCCAGCGATATCTCCTACAAAAGCCTTAAATAGAAGTGATTGTAGTGCCAGCGATATCTCCTACAAAAGCCTTAAATAGAAGTGATTGTAGTGCCAGCGATATCTCCTACAAAAGCCTTAAATAGAAGTGATTGTAGTGCCAGCGATATCTCCTACAAAAGCCTTAAATAGAAGTGATTGTAGTGCCAGCGATATCTCCTACAAAAGCCTTAAATAGAAGTGATTGTAGTGCCAGCGATATCTCCTACAAAAGCCTTAAATAGAAGTGATTATAGTGCCAGCGATATCTCCTACAAAAGCCTTAAATAGAAGTGATTGTAGTGCCAGCGATATCTCCTACAAAAGCCTTAAATAGAAGTGATTATAGTGCCAGCGATATCTCCTACAAAAGCCTTAAATAGAAGTGATTGTAGTGCCAGCGATATCTCCTACAAAAGCCTTAAATAGAAGTGATTGTAGTGCCAGCGATATCTCCTACAAAAGCCTTAAATAGAAGTGATTGTAGTGCCAGCGATATCTCCTACAAAAGCCTTAAATAGAAGTGATTGTAGTGCCAGCGATATCTCCTACAAAAGCCTTAAATAGAAGTGATTGTAGTGCCAGCGATATCTCCTACAAAAGCCTTAAATAGAAGTGATTGTAGTGCCAGCGATATCTCCTACAAAAGCCTTAAATAGAAGTGATTGTAGTGCCAGCGATATCTCCTACAAAAGCCTTAAATAGAAGTGATTGTAGTGCCAGCGATATCTCCTACAAAAGCCTTAAATAGAAGTGATTGTAGTGCCAGCGATATCTCCTACAAAAGCCTTAAATAGAAGTGATTGTAGTGCCAGCGATATCTCCTACAAAAGCCTTAAATAGAAGTGATTGTAGTGCCAGCGATATCTCCTACAAAAGCCTTAAATAGAAGTGATTGTAGTGCCAGCGATATCTCCTACAAAAGCCTTAAATAGAAGTGATTGTAGTGCCAGCGATATCTCCTACAAAAGCCTTAAATAGAAGTGATTGTAGTGCCAGCGATATCTCCTACAAAAGCCTTAAATAGAAGTGATTGTAGTGCCAGCGATATCTCCTACAAAAGCCTTAAATAGAAGTGATTGTAGTGCCAGCGATATCTCCTACAAAAGCCTTAAATAGAAGTGATTGTAGTGCCAGCGATATCTCCTACAAAAGCCTTAAATAGAAGTGATTGTAGTGCCAGCGATATCTCCTACAAAAGCCTTAAATAGAAGTGATTATAGTGCCAGCGATATCTCCTACAAAAGCCTTTAATGGATGTTAAATTCCTTTTACTTTCCTTTCACCACAAACAAATATATTCCGTTTGTTTACTTTCCTTTCACTATACAAATATATTCCTTTTAGTAGTTTTACAATCCTTTCACCACACAAATATATTCCTTTTCCTTTCACCACACACAAATATATTCCTTTCTTTCACCACACACAAATATATTCCATGTCCTTTCAATACACACAAATATATTCCTTTTACTTATCTTTCACCACACAAATATATTCCTTTTACTTATCTTTCACCACACAAATATATTCCTTTTACTTTCCTTTCACCACACAAATATATTCCTTTTACTTTCACCACACACAAATATATTCCTTTTACTTTCACCACACACAAATATATTCCTTTTACTTTCACCACACACAAATATATTCCTTTTACTTTCACCACACAAATATATTCCTTTTTCCTTTCTTCTGATCACACCTCAGTACATTCTTGTTACCAGGGGGCAAGATGTAGTCCAATGGTAAAGCGCTCGCCTGATGCACGGTCGGTTTGGGATCAATCCATGTCAGTGGGCCCATTGGGCTATTTCTCGCTCCAGCCTGTGCACCACGACTGTTACATCAAAGGCCGTGGTATGTGCTATCCTGTCTATTGGATGGTGCATATAAAAGATCCCTTGTTGCAAATTAGTTGGAAACAGTGGGTTTCCTCCCTCAATATCTGTGTTGTTAACCATATGTCCGACACCATATAACTGTAAATAAAATGTGTTGAGTGCGTAGTTAAATAAATCATTTCCTTCCTTGTTGTAATCGTATTGGGGTAGAGGATGGGATCTAGCTCAGTTGGTAGAGGTGCTTGTGTCATGGGATCAAACCACCTCCGTGGACACATTTCTCAGATCTTTTTTTTTTTTTATGTCCCAACCAGTTCCCCATGATTTCTATATCAAATGTGCTATCCTGTCTGTGGGAAAACAGCATATAAAACATCCCTTGTAAATGTAGTTGGATTCCCTCTAAAACTTTGTGTTACAAATTATCCAATGAAGGAAGGAAATGTTTTATTTAACAACACACGCAACACATTTTACTTTACGATTATATGGCATCAGACATATGGTTAAGGACCACACAGATATTGAGAGAGGAAACCCGCTGTCGCCACTTCATGGGCTACTCTTTTCGACTGGCAGCAAGGGATCTTTTATATGCACCATCCCATAGACAGGATAGCACATACCATGGCCTTTGATGTACCAGTCGTGGTGCACTGGCTGGAGTGAGAAATAGCGCAATGGGCCCACTGACGGGGATCAATACCAAACCGACCACGCATCAAGCAAGCGCTTTACCACTGGGCTACGTCCCACCCACTGCACTTTAATGGTGTTATTAAACAAAATAAACTTTAACTTCTGATATCTGGAGTAGCCTTAATTCATATCTAATTAAGGTTCAAGCATGCTATCTCACCCAGAGCATGCTATCTAATTCAGAGCATGCTATCTAATTCAGAGCATGCTATCTAATCCAGAGCATGATCAGGACTGTCACACTGAAAAAAATTAACACATCTAAAAAATAATTAACACATCAAAGTGTTTATTAGTTTTAAAATATTAGTTTACACAAATGTTATAATAAACAATATCACAGCTTTTACAGCAATTACATAATTAACAACATGAATACAGAACAACATGCAAATGTATATAGGGTACAAATAGAATATTGAGCATCAAAACCAAAATAATGTACAAAACATTAAACTGTTATAAAATAATTATAAATTGTATATCTGTATCTATATCTATTATGTTAAATAATAGGGTTTCTTTGGGCTTTAGAAAGTGATATTTACACTTAAATAGACAGTATTAAATGTAATACAGAAGTACAGATTTCTATAAAAATTACAATATGTATATTAGACACCGTTCTTAAAAATAAGTTGTTTGTTTTTCATGATAGCATAATGCATTAATGCATTAAATAAAGATTTGTACTAAAGTCTGTTAAACTGTCATGAACAAAAACATGTTTGACAAATATGAATTCAATGAACTATATATTGACACCTTTCAGTGTAATCTTATTGGTATTTGTATCTGAATGAATGAAAGTGAACACTAATGTTCTCTGAGCTCATTTACAACAGACGAGTGGTTGGAACCTATTGTTTTACTGCTTGATAAAAGGGAATGTTGACAATATAACACTAACTAAATAAGATTCAGAAGTATTGCTTTTATGGAAATGATCAAACCCATTCTTGTTCAGGAAGATTTTGATTTGAAAAGCTTTGATGTCTGTCCATGATCAAGACTTTATAAGAAATTAACCCCCACTTACCGGTAATGTTCAAGAATTCTTAATTTTAACAGGTAAAAATCTTTGGTAACGTATTTAAAAGAAATTCATTTTCTATTTCTTGTTGTGGAAGCTTTAAAAAGATATCAGGTTAGTCTTTGGTCAAGTCCTTAAAGGAGGGGACAATTAAGGCATTTGGCCTGGTATGCATATTCAACGATATATAATGAACATTTTTGCTTAATATCAACAAGTATAATCGTACAGTTAATTAATAAAACAGTTAAATGTGACGGCTATTATATATAACGGACGCAGCCATTTTGTACCATCCCAATGAATACGCCCTCTGGTGAGCTGGTGGTTACGTAATACCTAACGTGTCACGTCAGGAATTAGTCTTCGAACTGAAGAAACAAAACATACCTGATATTTGCGGATGCATCGCAATATTCTGTAATAATATCCATCCTAGTAAGCCGGCACCAATTATATATTATTTTTCAATACAAAATAAACCATCATTGTCAAAGTGTGGAAATAACTGTATTATGTTTGTACATAAATTAACCCACGGACTGAAACAATAATCGCAGTGTTTTCTTGGTTAATTGGTATTTTCTTTCCGTGTGGTTCCTGATTGGCAGGTGTATAGTTAGACGGTCCCCAGACACTGTGTCTAGACACACTAAAAAGACGTGCCTCTTTTATTAAGATCACAGGGTATTGTGTGATAACAGCACGAATACCCCTCAAATCATAATAGCATTATCAGCCGTCCTGCTTTCTTACTATAAGTAATTCTGTAAAACCCTTGATTAAGTAGACTTTCCCATCTGAAATCACAAAACTTACCAATTACATCGTCCCAAAGAAAAGAAAAGTATCACTTGGGTATCGTGAGTGGTCGCTTTTGCTCGAACGTACTCTACCAATAGGCCTAATAATATGCACTTTTTCTTTGGATTTAAAAAAAATAAAAAATACTGTAACTCCATTTCATTCTATTGATGCAACCTGAAATATATTTAGTTAAATAGTTTATTATACTATCAAGTCATTTGTGTTGTTTTACAAGTTAGGTTAATGAAAGCGAAGTGCCTTGTTGTAAATTAGAGCGATTGTTTACACTGTACATAGAGGAGGTGGAAGGAGCTGACGTCACTTCGCCCCAAGCTATACCACCGGACGTCACAAAAACTAAACAAAATGGCTGCCCCCAGTTAGCAGGAATAATCATGGTTTTTTATTAACTCTAAAATTACGCGTTTTTCATTTGTTAAAGTGTCAGTATGTGTTGGTGGTCCGGGTATGCATCTTTCCAACACATAAGGCTCTTGTTTGAGTTGATCCTACCTTTAATAGAAATGAAACTTCTATATCCTGTTCAAGAAGATTTTGATCTAAAACGATCTGAGGGTATATGGTCTTTGTCAATGTTTTTAAAAGAAATGCACTTTCCACATCTTGTTGAGGAATAGTTTTGTCTGTAGAGATGTGAGGTTTCTCCAAGTGTTTAGCACAAATTAACCTTCAACCTCTTGTTCAGCAACGTTTTGTTCTGAAAAGCTCGGAGGTTGCTCAGCAACCGAGGCAGCTCTTGAAGATTCTCGAGTGACGTAATTAGTGACCGGCTGGGTGGACTGTCCCGGCGGGCCGACCGAAATCCGACCAAACGAGTCAGCAACAGGATGTTGTTGGTGTATATAGCGCTCCATGAGCCAGTTCGTATTGCGAGAGCTGAAGTTACTGCTCAGTTCAAACAAGTTCACCACAGATAATTTCTAGCAAATGGTTAAGGAGAATAAAATACTATGCATCATGATATAGTACTGGTAATATTTAATGTAATGTAATGCTGTTTGACAATAATAACCAAAGGTTTTCTTTGTGCTGAAAAGTGGTTAAAATATTAATTTATTCATTCAGTCAGTCAGTCAGTCAGTCAGTCATTGCTTTGCTGGAATGTTGGACCTCCATTAATTAATTAATTTATTTATTTATTCAGTCAGTCAGTCGATCATTATTTTGCTGAAATGTCCTTCACTTATTAATTTGTTCATTTTTAGTCTGGTCAAATAAATATGGTATCCAAACCACATTCTAAAAACACAAATTATATAAGAATTGTTTCTTATTTTTTAGGAATTTATCGATGTATAAAAGTCACAAATTTGTGACTTTTATACATCGATAAATTCCTAAAAAATGAGAAACAATTCTTATAATTACAAACAGTACAAGAAGTGTACCTTAAAACACTCAAAAATAATTTCTTTCGTTCTTACCGTCAACCATGTTCTTGGTCTTCCGTGATGACGTATTTTTATGTGGTTTATGGAAGGATAACGCTTGTTTTTTTAGTGACGTCAGCCAATCAGAATACAGTAAATCGTATAAATTCGGAAAGTTTGTAATTATATATATATACACACACACACACACACATACATATATATACATATCCATGTAACAAAACATTTTCGAAGGATACTTTACTTTTAGGCAGGGGAGGTAACTGGAACATTGATGGTGGTTGTGTCAGTCGTAAGTCTGTTGAACCTACAAAAATAACACATAATATTGAAAGATAATGTCATTTGCAGATGCCTAGCTGTTTGGGATGTTCAAACCCAGTTATAACAAATGTCAAGTTGGTGAATTCTCTAAAAATAAATTCAGTGACTACAAAAGCCTTCACACTTCAAATACACCAATGTTGTTAACTTGAACAACTGTTATGAATATAATGTGGAAACAAAGATATGTGAGATAATTTTTATACTTGTGTCATATGATATTTACAAAATATGTATTTTGAAACAATGGCATGACAGGGAGGGCCAATGGAGCCCCAATCCCCACCCCACCCCCAATAACATGGGGTTTTTTTTCCCGACAACCTTTTATATTTTCCCGTTGCACCATATGTATAGAATGTGTGTTTGGTTACGCCAATATTTTGAAACACGGATAATAGTAAGTGATACATATATTACCTGTTGGGTGAAAATACTGATGCGCTCTGGGATTGAAAATAGTCCCTGTCTTGAAAGGCATAAACAAAGCAGGGAGACTCACATCTTAAAAAGAAGAAAGAAGAAATATTTTTTACTTCTAAAGCATCAGATAATTTATATCAACAGCAAATACATAACAATCAAGACTCTTAGTTCAATAAGAAAGTCTAGATCACATTTGAGCCTTTATTCAGGTTTTGAGATTCAGGATATTGCTAGTAATTAATAAATATTATCTGTTTTCACTCACTTGCCAATCTCTGTCTAATCCTACCCAAGCACTCACCCATCTACTTGCTCATTCACACACTCACCCACTTACTTGCTCACTCACTCAATAATTGACTGACGCGCTTATTCACTAACTCACCCACACACCATTTGCACACACAACAACACACTCATTCAATCATTCACTCACTCACTCCTTCAATGAGACACCTGCCTGACAGTTACTGGGTATTAGATTAGTTCACATACAAATTAACTAGGTACCTTTGAGTGCATCATACATCTTCTCCTCGTGTTTACTAAGTTTGTGCTGCCCTGCAAGCTTCTTCTCTATGCTGTCTCGAATGTCACGAAGAGTTTTCTCATTCAGCTCGGCCATGTGCTGTTTGCTCTCCTCCTGGTACAGCTGCAGCCTCTCCATGAACTGAAGGAGATTATAGAATAAATAATAATAATAATAAAATTCTTTATTTTCAGAGGGTAAACACATTCAGTACAAGGTGACTGGTCTCCCATGAGGCCCTCTCTAATCTATACATGATATTATACATACATACATTCAAAGAAACAACATCAACATGCATGTAATATGTATAGCATGAGAAACAATAGCACATATTATGAATATTTAAATAATATTTAAATCAAATTGTTAAGAAACTTGAGTCAGTGATAACTCAATACATCATAATTATTGTAACAAACACATCAAAATCAACAACAAAGGTATATCTTAAAACTGATTATTATTTGAATAGTGCTTAAAATAACTGGATTTGAATGAGGCGAGGGATTGAGAATATTTTATCTTTGAAGATAGTGTGTTCCACAGTTTAGCTCCCCTGCATGAAAAACTATGGCGATAAAATTCTGTTCTTGGTTTTAATTCATAAAGATGACTACATTGAGTTGACCTCAGATTTAAACGATGAAAGTTACAAACATAACTGATAAAAGTTGAAAAATATAACTAATAACAGTTACAATAACTGACAAAAGTTACAAAAAATACAGCTGATAAAAGTTGCTAAGTTAACTATGATAACAGTTAAATGGCAGCCTCTCCAAGAACTTAATGAGATTTTTTTTTTAATGTGATAAAAGTTACAAACATAGCCGATATCATTAAAATGATAAAAGTTACAATGGCAGCCTCTACCTTAACTGAATGGGATTATAAAAAAAGAAGAAGATAAAAGTTACATTAATAATATATACTCATAAAAGTTAAAATCATATAAGTTAAAATGATAATATATAATCATAAAAGTTAAAATAATAAAAGTTACAAAAATAAGTCATAAAAGAGATAATAAAAACAATTGTAGAAGTTATATAAATGATGAAAGTTACAAAGTTAACTGATAAAAGTTGAAAAAATATAACTAGTAACAGTTACAATAACTGACAAAAGTTACAAAATACAGCTGATAAAAGTTGCCAAGTTAACTGATGAAGGTTTAATTACAAATGTCACAAATGACCATGTTTACAAATAAAACTATAATAAATAAAACAGAGTTCCAGGAATGCTTATATTTGGACCACTGGATAAGACAATTTAAAAGATGATAGGAAAAAGTAATAGCATCACACTCGAGTCTAGAGAATAAGAAATGAAAGAAACTTCTACTATAAAGGTTAATTTAATTAAAACCAGTTAACATCATGCGATATTCTGTATGCACTTTCCGCCTGACATGACAGCACATACAATGATCTTTGACATACCAGTCATGAAGCAGTGGTTGGAAATGGAAATAACCCACAGATTCCACTGCAGGAAATTGATCATGTGACCTATCTCATTTCTGGTGAGCTAAACTGTACTCCCACAATGAAGGAACATGAAAATAATGTTCTACATATAAAAGAAATCAAATCTACTTACATCCTCTGGCAACGATTCTCCCCACTTTGGTAATGGACGTCCAATTCGGAAGTTTTTCCTTGGCTTTTGGACCTTTGCAGGCAATGGTCTATAAAACAAATGAAGTTGAACATGAAGTAGAGTTTGTGTGGCAATTTCTTTAATACCTCAACCAGTCGTGTGTTCAGCTCTGCCAGATAGTCATGTGTTTTAGTAATTGTTGCAGAAACATGAAAGATAAGACAGGAAGCCTTATACATCGGAGGAAGGAGAATGCAAGAATACAACAACAAAAAGCCACAATAAATTGTTTTGGGTTCGCAATGGAATAGGGAATAATTATGTTATATTTACCCATTTGTGGAGGCTAATATTGGTTTTACTATCACAAAAATCAAGGTGGAATAGGAATATGTAAAGAGGCTCTAGAGAAATGCATTAGATTTGTAACACTTTATTACTGGTTTTAATGTCACAAATACATGTAGATTTGATAAGCCAATCAAACATCAGACTATGAATACTGAATTAAAATAAAAAATATATTTGTTCAATGACACCTCAGTAAGTTTCAATCAACAGTTTTAAGTTTCTATATGGTAAATCTATCACTTGGTCTATTAAGAGAGAATAAGAACTGAGGTATGTTTTAAGAATTTTTCTACAAATAGAACAGTACATACCACAACCTTTAACAAACCAGTCATGCAACACTTGCTGTACCTTTCTCCATAAAATTATTTCAATGGTAATTTTTACAATGACTTTCACTCACCTCATGCCGTTACCGAGAGCTTTAGCTGGCGTGAACGGAACGGCCTTATCCTCGACTCTTGATTCTGCGAACACTCTGGAGGGACTGGACCTGGTGGTGGGGCTGCGTCTGGTGCGGTCGAGGGCAGAGGGGGAGGTGGTGGTGGCACGACTCCCCTCCGAGTGGGGGCGGAGGGCCTGCTGCTCCTGCTGTAGCAGCAACTCCTGGCGATCCAGCTCCATCTGCTGCAGCTGAGCCACTAGCTCCTTGAGCTGGTTTCTGAAACAGCAAGCATCCTGAGAGTGCTGCTAAAACAATACGGGCCACATTTACAAAGCCTGAACATATATGTCTTACACACGGCTAGCTCTGGCACTCACCAAATTCGCCAATTGCGAATTGTAAAAGCAACTGGTGATTTTTATTTTTATTTGGCAAAAAAATTACATGTAATAATTGACATTTTGTTACAGAATATATGAGCATTTCTGCTATTTTGAAGTTTAACAGATAATTTGATGAAAAAATTTTCAGACCCAGAGCTAGCCCTGACTATGTACATTTACAATGCTTAAACACATGTGATTAAGAAAAACAGACTTTGTAAATTCGGCCCTTAATGTTTACATATTTACATACATGTTTACCAAGCCAAACCATTTTTCATATCTCTAAAGTTCAAGGGCCACAACTGTGAAAAGTGAGTAAATTGCTATGAAAATCATGCTTGATCTGTAGCTACAAGATGAGATATACACAAAATTTCTGTTCAATATCTTAAAGCACTGCAGGAAAAAAATAGCCTGAAGAACTACACATAGGACAGATATTTGTTTTTGCTGAGGCAATTTTCTGAATTTTAAGAACTGATATTACATTATAATTGTTATGTTTGTCCTCAAGTGGATAAACATAAGTACTCATTTGGACAGATGGCTGCTATAGCAAGAGATATGTATGAACTGCCAATAGGTAGCCTTTATAGGAAGGTATATATCTATGTATGTTTTCTGTGACAGATGGTTCCTATAACAAGGACTATATCTGAAGGAATACAAAACTAACCATTCTGAGAATTTGGTGTCAGAAATAAAATTTAAAGAGAAGAATTTAAATGTATTTGACAAAAGATATGTTTTTCTCAATAAATGACTTGTCTTACAACATCTCAGTGAAAATCTAAAATCTAACTCGTGTGACAACTCCCATGTAACCAGCAAGGAAGGAAATGCTTTATTTAACAGAAAAACTCAACAAATTTTATTTACAGTTATATGGCGACAGACATATGGATAAGAACCACAAAGACATAGAGAACAAGATCACTTCATGGGCTACTCTTTTTGATTAGCAGCAAGGGATCTTTTATATGCACCATCCCACAGACAGGATAGTACATACCATGGCCTTTGTTACACCAGTTGTGGAGCACTGACTAGAATGAGAAATAGCCCAATTGGGCCACTGACAGGGACCGTGCATCAAGCAAGCGCTTTACGACTGGGCTAAGTCCTGCCCCCTCCCCATGTAACTAGGATTCCAAGCATATTATAGCTGACAGTAAAACAAAAGTACTAAAAGAGGTGGGGGTAAATATTTCACAATCAGATTTTTATAATCTGTAAACCTTTAAATAAAATTTTACATAATGTAACAATTATACTTTTTTTATTAACACTCTCCAGAGTGGTCAGATAAAGCCCACAGCTAAAAGCAAGTGTGTGGCACGGATAGCCACAAAAGACAAGCACCTGTCGTGGTTGAAGAGACAAGGACTAGGATGCGGAGGTGGACAATGAAAGAAGTTGAAAGATAGCAGGAGTTGCCAGATCTGGAAGAAACGAGATGGAATTCAAACGAGAGAAAGGAATGGGGGCAGTGGGATACAAAAAAAATCACAACCCACTCCCACCCCAAAATGTTTTTGTTATACTAAATATAATGACCTTGATTAGTACAACCAATATTTGATATTTTCCAGTCACAATAAATCGGTACTCACTCATATGTCTCTTTAAGTATCTGCATGTCTTCATTGTGTGAAGACACAAGATCATCATACTCAGCTTTCAAAATTGTTTCCTATAAAGCAAAGATATAATTTTCAAAAACTAAACCATTTCAAATCTCATGTTTTCAAATTATGCAAAAGTTAGTTAGCCATGAAGATCCATTCCCAGTTTGCAATTCTGCATTCCTGTAACATGAAACAAATTGTCATACATATGTTTCTACTAACGTATACTGAAGACAAATAAAAAAAGATATTTTAAATATATCTCCATAGTCAGTCTCTCTTTAAAGTTCCAAAGCCGGCCTCAGTGGTGTAGTGGTTAAACCATTAGACTTAAGGCTGGCAGGTACTGGGTTTGCATCATGGTACCGGCTCCTACCCGGAGCGAGTTTTAATGACTCAATGGGTCGGTGTAAGGACACTGAACAACTTTACTCTCACTAACCAATAACACACTGTTAATACCCTCACCCCCACCTGACTGGTTGTGTTTACCGACCTGTGAACCTCACCCCTAGGGCCAAATACCCCCTTCCCACCTGACAGGTTGTGTTTAACTGACCTGTGAACCTCACCCCTAGGGCCAAATACACCCTCTCCCACCTGACAGGTTGTGTTTAACTGATCTGTGAACCTCATCCCTAGGGCCAAATACCCTCAACCCCACCTGACTGGTGTGTTTACTGGCCTCCTATGAACCTAATCACTAGGGCCAAATACCCTCAACCCCACCTGACAGGTGTGTTTACTGGCCTCCTATGAACCTAATCCCTAGGGCCAAATACCCTCAACCCCACCTGACAGGTTGTGTTTACTGGCCTCCTATGAACCTAATCCCTAGGGCCAAATACCCTCAACCCCACCTGACAGGTTGTGCTTAACTGACCTATGAACCTAATCCCTAGGGCCAAATAACCCCTACCCCACCTGACTGGTGTGTTTAACTGACCTATGAACCTAATCCCTAGGGCCAAATAACCCCTCCCTGACAGGTTGTGTTTAACTGACCTGTGAACCTCACACCTAGGGCCAAATAACCCCTCCCCCACCTGACAGGTTGTGTTTAACTGACCTGTGAACTTCACCAAATAACCCCTCCCCCACCTAGGGTGTTTAACTGACCTGTGTACTTCACCCCTAGGGCCAAATAACCCCTCCCCCACCTGACAGGTTGTGTTTAACTGACCTGTGAACCTCACACCTAGGGTCAAATACACCCTCCCCCACCTGACTGGTTTGTTTAACTGACCTGTGAACCTCACCCCTAGAGACAAATACCCTCACCCCTACCCCACCTGACTGGTGTGTTTAACTGACCTATGAACCTAATCCCTAGGGCCAAATAACCCCTCCCTGACAGGTTGTGTTTAACTGACCTGTGAACCTCACACCTAGGGCCAAATAACCCCTCCCCCACCTGACAGGTTGTGTTTAACTGACCTGTGAACTTCACCCCTAGGGCCAAATAACCCCTCCCCCACCTGACAGGTTGTGTTTAACTGACCTGTGTACTTCACCCCTAGGGCCAAATAACCCCTCCCCCACCTGACAGGTTGTGTTTAACTGACCTGTGAACCTCACACCTAGGGTCAAATACACCCTCCCCCACCTGACTGGTTTGTTTAACTGACCTGTGAACCTCACCCCTAGAGTCAAATACCCTCACCCCCACTTGACAGGTTGTGTTTACGTACCTCCTGTGGTTCAGGTGTGAATTCTAGGGCCGACGTTGCCTCGTCCCTCAGGTCCTTGTGGAGATCTTCCTTCGTAGTTGTGTTCAGATCAATGCCAGTCAGGTCAAACACAAGCTCTTTCACACCATACGTGCCTACATATAACATAAAAACCAGGCTGAGGATTTTCGAAGCTTTCTTAGTCCTATGAAATCGTAAAACCATCATACATTGTGATATCACTACAGCACATGCCATAGTGACGTCATAGCTAACGATGGTTTTACGATTTCGTAGGCTAAGATCGCTTCGAAATATCCCAAGGCATTGTGAAAATAACATCTGAAAAACTATACATAGGATAGACAGTTGGAGGGGTAGGGGACTAATAATATGTGATATTCCCCGACATAATTTTCACGTTCATCAGGAAATGAACAAACTCACATTGCTACAGCTGAACCAATGGGATGAATTTATACTGTAATGAATACAACAGAAATTTAAATATAGAATCATGTTCTTTAGAATTTCAACCATAAAAACCTACCACACTGCCTGTTGAAACTAGTTGGTCTTCGTTTCTTCCCCCAATACAGGACAAGTGGCAGGTTTCCACATGGCATGTGAAGAGTGTCTGATCTGCCACCGTGCAGTGAGAACAATGGAAATGGCAGAGGGTCCACGTCTTTTACTGGGTCGTCTTTCAGCCTGGTATTGTCTGATTCATCCTCATCAAACGAGAGATCCGTTGAGTGGCTCAGAGAGTCAAAGTCATCATCAAGGTCATATGAATCTTTCGGAGGCTTAGGGACATCATCGTCTCCCTTTGGTGGTGGCAAATAGACTGTCCTCAAGTCCTTTAAAGAACAAATATTTTAGTAATTAAGGATTGTATGTTATTTATTTATGTTCATCTGGGTATGAATAAACAAAGTCATCCACAAACTGTGTGAAGTGACAAAGCTGTTGACACGTAAGTTTGTTAATAACCATATGAACAAAAAAGAATTTACAAATAACAGTTGATCCTTATAATTAAATTTGAAACATACTTATTAATAAAAGTTCATATCTTATTTTGAATAATTGTTTTGGTTCTTAAACAATATTATAATTTTTAAAGGGACAGACCCTACCATATATGCAAATATGTTCGCGAATAAAATATACCGCAAAAATCGCGAACACGTTGACGGCACCGCAAATTTAATTACAAGTGAATTTATTTCCGATTTGATATAATTTTCATGGATACAACAGACAAGCAGTCAGAGGTACCTGTTAAATTTATACCAAGTTTCGTATGAACTTTGTCTTTACTGCCAAATTATCCACAAGTTCACATGATTCTGTAAACCTGCATGGTCACGTGGATTTGATCGAAGTGACACACAGTTGTCTGTTACATAATCTCAGTTTTGTTTGTTTTCTTTGTAACCTTGAATGGAAGTTTGTGGGTATGATCAATAATTAAAAGTTATTTCTTCTGATATTTGCATTTTTAAATTTTCTGTATCGCATGTGCGTGTTCCATCGATAACATGTGTTATCAGACATACATACAACATTGACGTCTCACTGACAGCATGGTGTGTGCGTGAAATCGTCATTGAAAAGAGTTTGGCAAATGAAATATGGGTAATTTTGATTTTATTATCGGGGGACACAGTCGCAAAAATAATTCTTCACGAAAATGTAAAATGAAAGCCCGATCGCGAATTATTTTAGCCGCGAAAATATTTGCATATACGGTAGTTTTTAAACACTAAGGCATATTTTTCACTATTATAACTGTTTATGATCACTGAAATCAAACATTACTTATATTTTATTTTCAGATTATCCATTTCCATACAACCAAATTGTTTCTGGTCATCCTAGTGTTTCTAATACCACAAAATGCTTTCTTTTTTTCTTTTTTTAAACACACATGCGTCTGAGAAGTAACAGCTATGGACTCGCGTTTTAGTCTATTTTTAAGGGTATTTCAATGTCACAGACTCTTGTTTCACTCTGTTTTATCCAAATTTGTTACAGGTTGAAACTAGAGTCTAGTGTTTAAAAACTAGGGTCTGTCCCTTTAATAAGAAATAGTACCAATAAATGTACCTACACCAGATATGGCATTCCCTGACAGTGTTATTTTAATAAGAAATAGTACCAATAAATGTACCTACACCAGATATGGCATTCCCTGACTGTGTTATTTTAATAAGAAATAGTACCAATAAATGTACCTACACCAGATATGGCATTCCCTGACTGTGTTATTTTAATAAGAAATAGTACCAATAAATGTACCTACACCAGATATGGCATTCCCTGACAGTGTTATTTTAATAAGAAATAGTACCAATAAATGTACCTACACCAGATATGGCATTCCCTGACAGTGTTATTTTAATAAGAAATAGTACCAATAAATGTACCTACACCAGATATGGCATTCCCTGACAGTGTTATTTTAATAAGAAATAGTACCAATAAATGTACCTACACCAGATATGGCATTCCCTGACAGTGTTATTTTAATAAGAAATAGTACCAATAAATGTACCTACACCAGATATGGCATTCCCTGACTGTGTTATTTTAATAAGTAATAGTACCAATAAATGTACCTACACCAGATATGGCATTCCCTGACAGTGTTATTTTAATAAGAAATAGTACCAATAAATGTACCTACACCAGATATGGCATTCCCTGACAGTGTTATTTTAATAAGAAATAGTACCAATAAATGTACCTACACCAGATATGGCATTCCCTGACAGTGTTATTTTAATAAGAAATAGTACCAATAAATGTACCTACACCAGATATGGCATTCCCTGACAGTGTTATTTTAATAAGAAATAGTACCAATAAATGTACCTACACCAGATATGGCATTCCCTGACTGTGTTATTTTAATAAGAAATAGTACCAATAAATGTACCTACACCAGATATGGCATTCCCTGACAGTGTTATTTTAATAAGAAATAGTACCAATAAATGTACCTACACCAGATATGGCATTCCCTGACAGTGTTATTTTAATAAGAAATAGTACCAATAAATGTACCTACACCAGATATGGCATTCCCTGACAGTGTTATTTTAATAAGAAATAGTACCAATAAATGTACCTACACCAGATATGGCATTCCCTGACAGTGTTATTTTAATAAGAAATAGTACCAATAAATGTACCTACACCAGATATGGCATTCCCTGACTGTGTTATTTTAATAAGTAATAGTACCAATAAATGTACCTACACCAGATATGGCATTCCCTGACAGTGTTATTTTAATAAGAAATAGTACCAATAAATGTACCTACACCAGATATGGCATTCCCTGACAGTGTTATTTTAATAAGAAATAGTACCAATAAATGTACCTACACCAGATATGGCATTCCCTGACTGTGTTATTTTAATAAGAAATAGTACCAATAAATGTACCTACACCAGATATGGCATTCCCTGACAGTGTTATTTTAATAAGAAATAGTACCAATAAATGTACCTACACCAGATATGGCATTCCCTGACAGTGTTATTTTAATAAGAAATAGTACCAATAAATGTACCTACACCAGATATGGCATTCCCTGACAGTGTTATTTTAATAAGAAATAGTACCAATAAATGTACCTACACCAGATATGACATTCCCTGACAGTGTTATTTTAATAAGAAATAGTACCAATAAATGTACCTACACCAGATATGACATTCCCTGACAGTGTTATGTTTTTTTATGTTCATATAGAAAAGAACAAACTCATGTTGCTATGGCTGGGATGAAGTTAAATTATAATGAATGTAATGGAAATTTAATTATTTATTTGTGACCAGTGTAGTTTTTACAAAACTTGTTTAGTATCTATTTTGAAATGGACTTCCAAATGTCTTGTTAGTAGGGAATATACAGTGCATATAAAGTTTTTCACAAGAACAAAAAAAGACTGGGATTATTTGTGAGCAGAGTAAGAAAAGTATTGTTTAATTTAATGTTATTACATATAATGAAAAGAAACTCATTAAATGAAAAAAGAAAATAAAGTTATTATATCTGAATAAAAGGACTCCATTTTTTTGTTTAATTTATTTTTAAATTTTTAATTAAATGTCCACAAGCCTGTACAAGTTTAGAGTCTACACTGAAGACTTTAATTAAGTCTCATCTACACAGATGACATGTACATGTAGTTATAGTCTGAAGGAAGAAGGAAATGTTTTATTGAACGACGCACGCAACACATTTTAGTGACGGTTATATGGTGTTGGACATATGGTTAAGGACCAAACATACTGAGAGAGGAAACCCGCTGTCACCACTTCATGGGCTACTCTTTCCAATTAGCACCATCCCACAGACAGGACAGTATATACCACAGCCTTTGTTACACCAGTTGTGGAGCACTGGCTGGAACAAGATATAGCCCAATGGGCCCATTGACGGGGATCAATCCTGGATCAATCGTGCATCAGGCAAGCACTGTACCACTAAGCTACATCCCGCCCTTTATAGTCTGAAGTATGGACTTTTAAAGATTTAAATGTATGGGCCTTGTATATCTTGATTGTGGAGAAAATACATTTATGGTCCTGTGCTTATAAAACTTTTAAAGTTTAGACTCAAGACTTTAATAGAGTGAGAGGGAGCAGGATTTAGCTCAGTCGGTTGAGCGCTCGCCTAAGGTGCTGGTGTCGCAGGATCAAACCACCTCGGTGGATCCATTCAACTGGGTTTTTTCTCATTCCAACCAGTGCACCACAACTGATCAAAGGCTGTGGTATTTGCTTTCCTGCATATAAAAGACCCCTTACTGCCAATGAAATATGTAGTGGGTTTCTTCTGATGACTAATTACCAAATGTTTGACACCCAATAGCCGATGATTAATTAATTAATGAGCTGTAGTGGTGTCGTTAAACAAAACAAACTTTTAACTTTAATAGAGTGAGACTTTAATGCCTAGGCATGCTATACAAATTGCATGTGTGGGACATCATTCTAGATTTGAGTTTAGACTCAAAGGTTTTAGAAGTACGGGTGCTGGAAGTCATCAGATCTTTGAGTCAAGACTTTAAAAGTTTTATAAACATAGGCCCTGGAATCTTTAAGCTTCTTCACAATCTTAACCAAAAATATTACTTTATTACCAATTCTTTTAGATCTTGAATTTCAATAGATGCCATTGCATAGATCTCCTCAAATTTCCCATAATGCACAGCAATCTGTACTGACTTGGGGAGTTCTTCTTTTGACTTGTTCAAGTCGATGACACCAGGTGGAATCTCATCAGGAAGTCTGAGCATGAACTCTTCATGTCTGAACAGAAAAATACAGAACATTATATAGAGAACATATATTGGGGAGTATGAGCATGAACTCTTCATGTCTGAACAGAAAAATACAGAACATTATATAGAGAACATATATTGGGGAGTATGAGCATGAACTCTTCATGTCTGAACAGAAAAATACAGAACATTATATAGAGAACATATATTGGGGAGTATGAGCATGAACTCGTCATGTCTGAACAGAAAAATACAGAACATTATATAGAGAACATATATTGGGGAGTATGAGCATGAACTCTTCATGTCTGAACAGAAAAATACAGAACATTATATAGAGAACATATATTGGGGAGTATGAGTATGAACTCTTCATGTCTGAACAGAAAAATACAGAACATTATATAGAGAACATATATTGGGGAGTATGAGCATGAACTCTTCATGTCTGAACAGAAAAATACAGAACATTATATAGAGAACATATATTGGAAAATATGAGCATGAACTCTTCATGTCTGAACATAAAAATACAGACCATTATATAGAGAAAAATACAGACCATTATATAGAGAAAAATACAGACCATTATATAGAGAAAAATACAGACCATTATATAGAGAACATGTCTCAGGGAGTCTGAGCATGAACTCTTTTATGTCTGAACAGACCAAGACCAAGACCAAAGTGTTTAATGTGCACATTCAGAGCAAGCTGTTGTAGTGCAGGACAGGAAAGGTGTGGGGTGGGTAGGAGGGAGGGGACCGCCTGCACTGGCATGTGCAAGGGGGCACCAGCAGTCCGGCCATAGCCGGTAACAAGCAGAGGGTGGTATGGTGCTATGGACTGAAGGAATGTAGGCGCAATTTTGAACAGTCAATCTAAATGGAAAGGTAGGGAGCTACGTATAGGTAGCTCCCTACCTTTCCATTTAGGTTGACCATTCATAATTGCATCTAAATTCCTTCAACAAAATGTGCACCGTTTCTCTTTGGCTACGGGACATTCCAAATTCCATAGCACCATACCACCTTCCACCTGTTACTGGAACATGTCTCAGGGTGGAATCTCATCAGGAAGTCTGAGCATGAACTCTTCATGTCTGAACAGGAAAAATACAGACCATTATATAGAGAAAAATACAGACCATTATATACAGAAAAATACAGACAATTGTATAAAGAACATATATTGGGGAGTTTTAGCATGAACTCTTCATGTCTGAACAGAAAAATACAGAACATTATATAGAGAAAAATACAGACCATTATATACAGAAAAATACAGACCATTATATAGAGAAAAATACAAAACATTATATAGAGAAAAATACAGACCATTATATAGAGAACATATATTGGGGAGTCTGAGCATGAACTCTTCATGTCTGAACAGAAAAATACAGAAAATTATATAGAGAAAAATACAGAACATTATATAGAGAAATATACAGACCATTATATACAGAAAAATACAGACCCTGAACAGGAAAAATACAGAACAATATATAGAGAAAAATACAGAACATTATATAGAGAACATATATTGGGGTGTCTGAGCAAGAACTCTTCATGTCTGAACAGGAAAAATACAGAACATTATATAGAGAATGTGTTAAACAGAGTTTAAGCTAATCAGAATGAAGGTAGAGAAATGTGATCATTTTCACTTTTCAAGAATATTTACAGATTAGTGCATTTGACCTATATACTAATATTAAAAACTGGAGCCTAAAAACACAATGGTCTGGATAAACAATGCAGCAAACGAAATTGTGTACAGACTCTAAGAGCAAAGGAGAAAGGTAAAAAGGTATTTGTGTAACTAAAAGCTAGTGGATACCTCAGAACTAAGAAAGAAAGAAATGTTTTATTTAACAATGCACTCAACACATTTTATTTACGGTTATATGGCATCTGACATATGGTTAAGGACAACACAGATATTGAGAGAGGAAACCCGCTGTCACCACTTCAAGGGCTACTCTTTTCAATTAGCAGCAAAGGATCTTTTATATGCACCAACCCACAGACAGGGAAGTACATACCACAGCCTTTGATATACCTGTCGTGATGCACTGGCTGCAATAAGAAATAGCCCAATCAATGGGCCCACACTGATCGTGCATTGAGCGAGTGCTACCTCAGAATAATGGATGACACAAGAACTCAGAGGAACATCAAATGATAAAATTACCAAAAATGATGGCAAGATAAATTTCAGTACACATTTCAGAATAAAGTCAGTAAAAGGTCTACCCACCAGAAATGAGCAAAGTCAACAAGAATTTATTTATTTACATTCGAATTATATGAATTTGGTTTCATTGTTTGAAACAAAATATACTAAATTGCTGACAATATGTTTTCTGGGTCCAGCTGATATTAACACCTACTATGAAAGTGGAAAAAGTAAAACAAGAAATGATGTTTGTAGTCTCAGACAACAAATAGCACTTCTATTAGTGTCAAAAGGCAACCTCTCAAGACACACAGCTGTTTATTAACTGTCAATGTATGTAACGTAAGTTGATGCAAGAGAATAATAAAATGACTGATTAAAGACAGTGTTGCATGCTTGTTTGTCTAATTAAAAAAAGACGTTGCATGGTCATGTGACTTGAAATATACACTAGGAATATTAATGTCCATTGTCACAAGCTC
Source organism: Gigantopelta aegis (assembly GCF_016097555.1). Lineage (NCBI taxonomy): Eukaryota > Metazoa > Mollusca > Gastropoda > Neomphalida > Peltospiridae > Gigantopelta > Gigantopelta aegis. Next base: position 19,259,396 of record NC_054702.1, read on the forward strand.
TTTTCAAAGATTTTATAGAGCAAGCGTTATCTAAAAATTAACTAAGATAATTTTCTGATATATGGTTAGGTAGCCATAATTCAGTTATTTACTGAAATATTGTTAATAATATAATAAGATAATAATAAGATATAGATGGTTAAATAAAGTTCTCTTCAGGACAAAATAAATGTATATATTTTCATGTAATATTCTGTAGGGCCATTTAATAGTCTAACTATTGTCCTATTTAAGACACTAGCTTAAAATCAAGTAATTTTTGTATTAAATAATAATAATACTTACTTAGCTTTCTTTTTACCAACGTCCTGGACAGCAGTCGTAGTACCTAAAACAGATAATGAACATTGTTTACTACATAAAATCAGGGTTTAACATTATTAATAGTACATGCATACACTAAAATTTTATGCGGGCATTCATAATTGACAACATTTTCACAAGAATATACAAAGTGGATTTCTTTTTGGGTTTGCTTTTTTTTGCTATTTTCTCCCCTCCTATAAGCATACATTAAAGAAAAATGCAAAAGATATTTTTATCCAAAACAATTTCAGTCAAAAATTAAGCATGTACCCGGTACTCAAATTTTGTGCGAAACTTAGACCAAAAATGAGCCACAAAAGATACCATTTTCTTCAGTTAATACTTTGAGGTAGGGGTTATAGTACTGATATTTATGGGTCATAGTTTGATTGATATATTAACATGGTCACCTATGGGATTTTATTTGATATAGTACACCCTTAAAATGCTTCAGTGTATTGTACATGTACACTATAATACTCAACTGACCAGCAGCGTTTCTGCCTCGTCCTGCAGCCTGAGGTCTCTGAACTGGTTCTGCTGGTTCCTCATCCTTAAATTAACAAAACAAAAACAAAAACAAAATACAATAATATAAATACACAAACACAAAGTTAAACGGAAGCTGCAATGTAAGGGTTCGTATCCCAGTAGGCCTACTGGCTCCCACTCAGAATTAATTTTTACAACTCATTGGGGATGGGACGATTAATCACGGTGCATAAAAATCATGGTTTTAGGCCTACAGTTCAATGCACCATTTTCCAATTTGAATACCATGGTTTATTTCAATTTTTTATTTTTATTTTTAAAATGGTACATGTATAAACATTTCAGCACCTTGCTGGTAATCCCAATAGCCAGTAAAGTATTTCGGCCAATTACAGCACTCAATTGCCTTACATCTGACAACTTTACATGGTCGACGGTGACTCTAGGTCCCATTTGGATCCTATGCACCAAACCCGTGAATTTACGGCATGGTAAAAATGTTATTTTTGTTTTCTCTAATTAAGATATAATTTTATATTTACAATTATTTTGGAAATAATCATTAAAAATAAAGTGTAAAAATAAAGCTTTAATTCACACAAAACCAGCCTGCCCCACTATAAAAAAGGGAGCCAGTATGCTCATTTGTATAAGTTAACTACACTGACATCTATTTCATCTAGTTCTGGGGAAAGCTGTTATTCCTGGCAGCTTTTAAGTACATTGTCAAACAAAATATCATCTTGACTTCCATCCATGGCATTAGACTTTACGACTATTGTCCTGTCAATTTCAGTCCAGGTGTCTACAATCCACTGGCAAATTTCAGCCAGCTCGGCACATTTCATTTTCCCTGTTACTGTAAACATCTTCTCGCCATTTCAGCGAAAAATGGTTTTGAAGGGTTTGTTGATAGACACATCAAGGGGCTGCAGAACCGACCTTATGCCACCTGGGATGATCGCTAGTAGTGTCTTTAGAGATCTGAAGTGTCTTTAATTTCTGTGACATTGAAATGTGTCCAAAACCAACATGGACTGCTCTTTCCTCATCCCGCCAGGTCGCTTTGCTTATACTGTCCTAACCCAGTCTTCCATGATATCTGCAACGAACCATCCTTTCTCTTGCACTCGTACATGTATTCCAGTCAGGAACTTTTCTTTAGGCATGTTTTTTCTTTTAAAAACTACATATGGGGGTAGTTTGTTGCCATCAGCTGTGACAGCAAGCAAGACTGTAAACCTTCTTTTTTTTCATTCCCAGTCGTTTTTATGTTTACCTTTTTTTCACCCTTGAAATGGACAGTCTGGTTGTATGGGCTATCAAATGTTAGCAGTGTCTGATCGGCATTACCTATCTGGCTCATTGGGAAATCATACATATTTCTTTGGCGGATGATACATTTTTGAAATTCTTCTAATGGCCTTTCCAGTTCTTTTGGCAATTTCTGGGCAATGTGAGTTTTCCGACGAAAGGACAAATCATGTTGTTTCATGAAATGATGGCACCAATTTACCGATGCTTTGAAGTCCTGTTGGCAATGCCTTTTTTCTTGTCGTCGATAATCACTTTTGTACATATGTCAGTTGTACTGACACCGACTCCAACCATTCGTTATTTCCGTCACCCAGTCAAGCAGCCTCTTCTCGATTTTTGGAAATGCAGCCAATTTTCCTCTTTTCATTTTTGGCAGCGATGCTATCATCTCTTCTTTTTTTCGCAATGATGGGCAACAGCTCGATTTCCGTGGTGCGATGCATACTCGATGACCTTGAGTTTCTCAGCAGCAGTGTATGATGTTCTCTTTGTAGACATTCTGGCAATGAATGATTTGCCATTTTTTAATGACAATTTATACCTTTCAGTTAAAATTTATTTATTTTTTCATACACACACTGGCATGTTACCACAATGCATATAAGCCATACATTCAAAACACAACAAAAACAAAGGTACAATAGTTAGACAGTTTATGACATTTATTGTTACAGCATGAAACAGAAACATTTCTGATTTTGTATTTTAAAATGATGTTTTGTGACATTTGGAGCACTGAGTATGAATCATTCGCGTCTTCCATAGCTATACACTTCAGTCAGTATGCATCGGCTTGAATCATTAACCAATCAGAAGCGAGAACGTATACTTTGCCTTGACACTCAAACTCAGTGACATGCAAGTATATGTGATTACAGGCTGCTCCTTGATGAAGACTCGAAATCTCACGTTTTCCCCTTAGGCACCAGAACCAAATGTAATATGTTATATTTTTGTTTTTATTATAGTCATTTAAACAGTGTATGGGTACCATATATAATTTTGGTCTGGGTTTATGCATGTATGACATGTGAGTATGCAAGTACTTGCCTACGTTTAATGTGTGACATATATAGGTCTACGTATGCAAGTACTGACCAGTAATTTAACTTTTGTTTCTTGAATATACTGCTACTTTTGCCTTTTAGTTAATTTTGGTGACGGGAAAAACGGTATATCTTTCATTCACCCTTAGTTTTGTGCTTTAAAAAAAAATGCTGTGCATACTGTGGATCATGGTTTTTTTTCTTGGAATAAATGTTTAAAGTGGGGGGGAGGGGGGGGGGGGGGGTGTGCATTATACACCAGTGCTCATAATACATGGGAAAATACAGTATTTCAAATTAAATTTGCATGTCTCCAAAGAAATGAACATTTGTGTAAACCATTTATGGGATATGCAGAAAATTATATGGGTAACCACCTCATCTGGCTTTACCCATTACATCCATTTATAATGAAGCTCCTCTAAACCGGACACCCATGGAACCAAGTAAAAAGTATGGTTTAAAGAGTATCTGATTTAGAGAGGTACTAATATTTAAAAAGGGATCATGAAAAATATTAAGATTTGAACAAATTCCCTTTTACAGAGGTGTTTCACTGTATATGATATACTAAATTCAATGTGTGAACGAAAAATGGGTTATGCAAAATAGACTTCAATGACAGCCAAGCAAACATTTTTAGAGACCTGATTTGGTACTTTGATGAACAACAGACTGGAGAAAACTTGAGCAACAAGATGTCCAAACCACAAGAGTGATGGAAAAAGAAGGAAATTACAGTCACGTGACCGGAACAGGAAGGAGGATGCAGTAGAAGAATTTTAGGCCATCCCATTGGCTGTAGGGATGTTTGGACCAGACTACTATGGAATATGCATTTGTGTTGAGGCCAGGTGAAGTAGAAAAGAAATAAACCATTACAAAATATGCATGACATAGAAATACTATTTATAGACATCTCTAGTGTGCCTCACCTCCTCATCAACTGCATCGAGTATCCCTGTTTTAAACCTCTGACTGCCGAAAGTTAGTGAGCACTTGAGTTCCTTCTTGTTGATGTCTTCCGGTGTGAACACTCTCACGTGGAGGTAGACGTCATACTCTGCCTCACCCGTCGACATGCCATTGTCTCGTGTCGGAGGCTTAATCACTGGTGGAACTTTAGGCTCTTCAAACTTCACTCGCTAAAATGATAAAGGCACCATTATAGTAAAATTGGCAATGGTCATGCTCTTGAAGAAACCTATATTATACAGATAAAAAATGATAAATTTCTAAATAAAATAATCAATTTTACAGATATGATTTACGAAAAATAATATATAATTCTGTTTACTCTCTGTTCCCCTCCCCTAGTTATTCTAGCTAGGCAGGGCCCTGAATGAAAACTTGTCGAGATGAAGATATGTTTCCACAAAAGGATTCTATCCTATGACTCACAGATTACAAAGTAAACAAATCTTTGAACATGTAGTTTGATTCTATGACTCACAGATTACAAAGAATACAAACCTACGGAGATAAAGATGCTTCCACCAATGACTCACAGATTACAAATCTTTGGAGATGAAGATGCTTCCACCAATGACTCACAGATTACAAATCTTTGGAGATAAAGATGCTTCCACCAATGACTCACAGATTACAAATCTTTGGAGATGAGGATGCTTCCACCAATGACTCACAGATTACAAATCTTTGGAGATAAAGATGCTTCCACCAATGACTCACAGATTACAAATCTTTGGAGATAAAGATGCTTCCACCAATGACTCACAGATTACAAATCTTTGGAGATAAAGATGCTTCCACCAATGACTCACAGATTACAAATCTTTGGAGATAAAGATGCTTCCACCAATGACTCACAGATTACAAATCTTTGGAGATAAAGATGCTTCCACCAATGACTCACAGATTACAAATCTTTGGAGATAAAGATGCTTCCACCAATGACTCACAGATTACAAATCTTTGGAGATAAAGATGCTTCCACCAATGACTCACAGATTACAAATCTTTGGAGATGAGGATGCTTCCACCAATGACTCACAGATTACAAACCTTTGGAGATGAAGATCTGCCTCCACCAAGGAGATTTGATCCTTTGACTCACAGATTACAACATTGGAGATGAACACCTGCTTCCACCAAACAGAATCAATCTTAAAACTCAAAGAATACAAATTTTGGAGACGAACATCTGCTTCTATCAAGGGTGGTTTGATCCTTTGACTCACAAATTACAAACCTTTGGTGACGATGACCTGCTGCGTGAGTCTGACTGCGACATCTCATCGCTCTCCTCAGCGATGTTGATCATCACGGTCGGGATGTCTTTCTTGTCAGTCTCTTCATCGCCTTCCTCATCCTCGTCATCACTCTCCTCTTCATCTTCTGCAGCTCCTTCTTCTTCATCCTTGTCATGTTCAGATGCCTCTACCGGTGTCTCTATCTCTACCTGCAATAACACACAATGTGAAGTCTCATAATAACAATATTACGGCTCCAATTACATAATCATCCTAACACTGTTTACTAATATAAAATACAAACACAGTTAATAAATTTGTTTGCTAGCATTACATAACACATAAATTGAGTCACCATATTTTTGGCACATTATCAAACTAAACAGTTCAGAGTAGAATAAATTCACAGTTTTATAATGGCCAATAATGAATTTTTATATAACTTAATTGGACAAAAAAGCCAATTTAAACAAAACAATAGCAAATTATATAATGAAAAATAAAGTGCACCATCTATTCTAAATGCTGATATTAAAATATACTTCAGATTGCAGCTTTTGTAATTATGACACTGGTTAACAAAAACATCATGAAGTCTGTTTAATCAACAAAGAGAAGACAATGTTAGATATCTTACCACAATGCACCATCCTCGGTGGTGCAGTGGTTAAGCCATCAGACTACAGGCTGGTAGGTACAGGATTCGCAGCTTGGTACCGGCTCCAACCCAGAGCAAGTTCTTAAGGGCTCAATGGGTAGGTGTAAAGCCACTACACGCTCTTCTTTTTCACTAATCACTAACAAACTAACAACTAACCCACTGTCCTGGACAGACAGTCTAGATAGCTGAGGTATGTTTGAACCTTAATTGGATATAAGCACGAAAATAAATAGTCATGAAATGAATGAAATGACCACGATGCTAATTGGTTGGTTGACTGGCTGTATGGATGGAGCAGTGTTCTACCCACATAGGTTGGTACTGGTTGGCCCTGATCAGCACTTTCATTGTTCAGTCAGAACTATTGTTGTCAATCATTCAATCATACTGCCAACCACCACTTATAATACTATCACATAATAAAGTTATTACATTCCCACTTTTAAAAAAGAAATGACACTTCAACCACTCATAAATATCTGGGTAGAACCCTGATGGAAGGAATGATATGGATGGACGGACAGACAGATGGACTGCAACATGCAATAGTAAACTTACATATCAGAAGAGATATTATGAAATGAAACTACAGTTGAATCCCAAAGCTCGAAACACCATCGGTGCTCAAGAAAGTGTTCGACCCATCTATTCGTTTAACATTTTGTACGTGTAACTCTGGACTTCCGAGTTTGGTTCAGTGGTTGCGGTGTATTCAACCTTTCCGAGTTCGACCCAATGAGATTCAACTGTATTTATAATCTGAACCCTGATGACACTGAAACCAATCACCTGATTCATGATAGTGTGTGTTGTACTTACTCTTTTCTGACTAGATTCCATGACCTTTGACCCTTCTTCCTCAGAATCAGACATTTCTTCTAATGCTCTGGTGTACTCATGAACATGTTCCAAACTGTAGCAATAAAACAATAAGTTAAATTTTTTAAAACAATGCAATTACGTCTTGAGCACATGAGGAAAAACATATACTGCAAAGACACATAAGATACTATTTTTTATTACAGTACCAAATGATGTTTTAATGTAACCTAAATAGACTTTTTCATAAAAAGAATAACATAATTATGCTTCATCCATCAATTTGTATCTCTTTAAGCATAGGGTGGAATGGATAACAGTCAAACTGAATGGTAACTTTTTTTAAAAATGCACTGAATGCTCTTGATTTAAACAATATTTATTTCTGTTTATATTAACAGATGGGATTGGTGAACAGTCATAGCCTATATAAAGACCTTTCCGTACATTATACAATTGAACTAATTGCTCTTGGAAATGCTCCTTAAACTAGCATTTAAGATTTCCACAAAAAGAGTCATGAAGACCTCAAACATTGATTCTTATAAAACTTAAAACCAGCAAGCTACTAATGAACATACCCCATCTTGGCTTTCTGTTTGATGGCTTCTATAAGAAACTTCCACCGTCTGCCATGGCCTCTAGCAGTTGTTAATTTTGCAAACAGTTTTTCCCAGTTCATAATTCGTTTTTCTTTTGCAATTCTCTTTGACTGAAACAACATTAAAAAAAATAGTTCTTTGGCAATACTAACCAACTGTTCCATCAGATTCAAATTTTAGTTGTTGTTGTAAATACACAAAATAATCACTCATCATCTTATCAAATTCATTAACCAATCACTGATCGATCAGATATTCAAATTTTCATTTCTTCTCATTTTCAAGTCAAATTAATGGTGCGATGTGTAATGTAATACCAGTGATGTGTAATACCAATTTTTTTTTATAACAGAACAGTTTTAACAGGTTTTTTAATTTCATACAATAAAAAGCCAGTCCTAAACACAGCTCTTAGGCTATTCCTAGCATCCAGAGATTCAAAGGCCAAATTTTGAGGCTCTTAGCCACTGTATCATGTTTTTCCTAATCATACAATACATTTTATTTTAATATATTGTTAATGAATTAACTCTTCAAAAATGCATTAATCAAATTGAAATTCCTGAATATGTTGGCTATTTGCTGAATAAAACTTAAAACATGTTTAATATAGTTATATTAGGTTTTTATGGAATTTTATTACAGAATACATTCAGTAAAATAAATTTCCAATCATACTGCCTGCCAAATATATGTGATTTTGCAATTAGCTTGGGAGGGAGGGGGATGTACATTATAATTGTCAATAATTTCACATGCATACAAAACATACTTATTTTTGTTACTCCCCTACATTAAAATTTTAATTTTGAAAAGTATATTTTAGTCAACTTTTTTTAAAGCTTAGACTGGGAAAAACCCATCCCTGCCAATGTACAGGCTGTATCTCAAGAAAACTTTTGACAACTGTGAATGATCCCTCAGTGAATTTTGTTATAAAATAAAATACTGTCCTACATTAAAAATTTTGATTTTGAAAGGTATATTTTAGCATAGATGCCAACCTTTACTGATCAACACCTGTAAGACTGTTGACAAAAATTCATAAGCGAGCTGCAAAAGGACGGGAAACTGATGATTTTAAATTCAAGGCAACATGAAAATGAAAATCGAGACTATTAACAAGTACAATTTTGATTAGTGCACATATATCCGCTAGGTTGTACCTCTCGTCCAAAATAAATATACGACAAAATGGCCATTTCCCGATTCACGAAAGGACAACGAAAATCATGAAGGATCACTTACTTAGATGATAACGAGTCATGTAAAAATAATAAAAATGAAAAAAACAAAAAACCCGAAAATGCGTGTTACCCATAAGGAATTTGTTCTACACCTGTAAGACTGTCAAATGCTAAAAAATATGTAAGTCTTACGGGTGATCTGTAAGAGTTGACATGCATGTATTTTAGTCAACTTTTTTAAAACTTAGACTGGGAAAAACCCATACAGTTTGTATCTCAAGAAAACTTTGATAACTGTGAATGATGCCTCAGTGAATTTTGTTATAAAATAAAATACTGTCCTACATGAGCATCTACAAGCTGCAATCTTTTAATGGCAATGTTGAGCTGTCTCTGCTTGCTTTCATAGTTCTCGTGGAGTTTCTTCAATGCAGCACTCTTTGCCTCCCATGGGGTGGAGTACACCCGCACCATCCGAATAAGCTCATTCACGGGATGACTCATGTCACTCATGCTGAATAAAGGAAAGCAATGTTGGTTTAATGACACCTCAGTGACTTTTTAAACTATGGTTATGTGGACAAGTAAAGGAACGAATATTTGACTAACAACACCATGGCACATGTTAAACAATGGCTATTTGGTGTCTAACACATTGTTATTTTGACACTTGGCTGACTGATAATGAATAACAGATAGAGGTGTTTTTCGGTATCATCAATATCATATATTAGGAATAAAAATTGTATTATGCGAGCCTCTGTCGAGCATAATACATTATTTTTATTCCTAATATATGATACTGACAATACCAAAATACACGAGGGTAATAATCTCTTTATCATATAAGCTCAAGCTTAATACAACGTGTTTTTGTAAACTGTACATGCAACTTTAATTCCAGTCCGCCATTACTAGATATTCAAATGACATAAGAATATGTGAGGCGGTGTATTTTTGAATGGAAATGACGTCAAACTCAAATGACATCATTTTGGATGTTCTTACATCAAAATAAAGTTATGTCCAATGTTTTTTGCTTTCTGAACACTGGACAGCTTTCAGTGTCAAACAGCCATTGAAATGTTTTTATTTGATAACTATGAAAAAAAGAAAGAAATGTTTTATTGAACAACGCACTCAACACATTTTATTTACGGTTATATGGCGTCAGACATATGGTTAAGGACCACACAGATTTTGAGAGGAAACCCGCTGTCGCCACTACATGGGCTACTCTTTCCGATTAGCAGCAAGGGATCTTTTATTTGCGCTTCCCACAGGGAGGATAGCACAAACCATGGCCTTTGTTGAACCAGTTATGGATCACTGGTCGGTGCAAGTGGTTTACACCTACCCATTGAGCCTTGCGGAACACTCACTCAGGGTTTGGAATCAGTATCTGGATTAAAAATCCCATGCCTCGACTGGGATCCGAACCCAGTACCTACCAGCCTGTAGATCGATGGCCTAACCACTACGCCACCGAGGCCAGTTGATGACTATGAATGCATACATCAATCATGGAGTGTCACCCAAGTACGTTTGTTTAAATGTCAATAAACCTAGTGCCGAGACCTCAACTAATTTACATCTAATTTGCAAAGTTATCAAATTCTTAAAGTATGTGATCTGAAAAATATCACATACTTTGATTGCACTGAAAATGTAAGATATTATATGATGAAACAAATTATCATAGTACACTGATACCAACTGATGGTGTATGTACTATGATAATTTACTCTATAATAATTTGTTAATGATGACACAAACTGATGGTGATGGTTGTTACAGTGTGTGTGATGATGACATTAGAAGTAATAATCGTGATGATGATAATGATACTGGTAATAATGATTTTGACTGATAAATATGATGAGAAGGATGATGATGGTGATGATGGTGATAATGGTGATGATGATGGTGCTGGTGGTGATGATGATGATGATGGTGATAATGGTGATGATGGTGACAATGATGATGATGGTGGTGGTGGTGGTGGTGGTGATGATGATGGTGGTGGTGATGATGATGATGAAGGTGGTGGTGGTGGTGATGATGATGGTGGTGGTAGTGGTGGTGGTGATGATGATGATGATGATGATGGTAGTGGTGGTGATGATGATGGTGGTGGTAGTGGTGGTGATGATGATTATGATGATGATGATGATGAAGGTGGTGATGATGATGATGAAGGTGGTGGTAGTGGTGATGATGATTATGATGATGATGAAGGTGGTGGTGGTGGTGGTGATGATGATGATGGTGGTGGTGGTGATGATGATGGTGGTGGTGGTAGTGGTGGTGATGATGATTATGATGATGATGATAAAGGTGGTGATGATGATGATGTGGTGGTGGTACTGGTGGTGATGATGATTATGATGATGATAAAGGTGGTGGTGGTGATGATGAAGGTGCTGGTGGTGATGATGATGGTGGTGTTAAAAATGATAATGATGATCTTTAACATATGACTTGTTATTCCAACATTTGGTTATGAAAAACATTACTCTTAATATTATTGACAGATGTGGATCTTTTGGGCATGCTCTGAAGGTTCTATTTTTAATAGTGTACCACAAATTTACCAAACTTGAGTCTGAAAAGTATCATTATACACTGCATTTCCTCCTAACTAAAATAACTGACTGACTCCTGAATGATTAGCAACCAGATTTCTTATAAATTGTATATTTAATTCCACCCCAGACAGGGAAACACATGTTGTGGGGCACTGATTACAATAAGAAAAACTTGAAAGTTCTCTTGAACGAGGAAAACTGATCTTGGTTTTAAAAAATGAATACCTTCTGAAGACCTTTCCTGTTGTTAAGGCCAGTTTAACAAGAAGGGTGGGTGGCAGGGCATGTCTGAGCAGATCATCTTTAAGCTCCAACAGCTAAAAATAAATAGAAAGAAGGAAAACTATTCTCTAAAGTGTGAAGAAACAAAATGTAAATTAAAAATCTTTGTTTAACAAAACCTCATCATATATAGATATTATCTATCATATTATATTGTCTATGGGTATTTTGACATTTGCTTAAGAGTTTGAGAGAAATTTCAAGAGAGTTTTAAAGACAGAGAGAGTTAAAGTTAGAGAGAGAGACAGAGACAGAGAGAGAGAGAGACTTCAAGACAAAAACAGAGAAAGATGGAAAAAGAGACAGAGTGACAGAGAAAGAGAGAGGGGTGAAACAGAGGAAGGATTAGGAGTGAGACAGGACAGGCAGGCAGGTAGGTTGACAGGCAGGTATACAGGCAGGCAAGGAAACCTGTGAAAGAATGAGACAGATAGACAAAGACATACTGAGAGAGATATTGACAAAGACAGAGACTGTGAAAATTATTTAAAAATTGTAGATGATATCTCCGAATATAATTAACAAGTACCTCTGTCAGTGCTGCGTAAACTAAGGCCATGGAGTTGTGAACTCCATCACAGAGTCCATCAAATTTGTTCGGCTCTTTTGATTCTGCTTCTAGATCATCATCATCTTCTTCATCATCTGTGTTTGAATCATAATCAGACCCATTGGTGGCTGGTTTCTATAAAAGATTATACAATATTTCATTACATAAAATGTAATAAGGACCATTAAAAAAGTTTGAGTGATCCTGAAATTATGACCTGATCCACTATTTCAGTCAGCATCGCACTGAATTTCATTTTTTAAATATTTTTATGGGGGTAAAAATGGGGGGATGGTGGTGTAAAAAATTAATAATATTTAGTATTTTAAAAAATATGTTGGTTAGGGCAATTTTTATCTGAAAATTAACTGGATCTGACTTGAGGAAACAGTATAATTTTATATATATATATATATAAAATTGAGAATTTTCAGTACATTGACAAAAACATTAAAGTAATTAAGCTATGTCAACAAAACAATCAATACCATTAATGAATCTTGTGCTATTTAGCAGATACATTAAATAACATTAACGTACAGTAATATTTTTAAATACTGACATAAATGCATGTATAATAAAAGATGAAAAGTTGTGAATTTCAAATTTAAATTGGGTTTGTCTTCAAGATAAACAAAATAAATAATGACATTTGGGCAATGATGGTAGGCAATAAAACTCCGACGAGGATACAGTCAATCATTTATTTCTGTAAATGAATTATACAGAAATGAACAATAATATCAACAGCAAGAAAAGAAAAACAAGACATGTTATAATGCTTACAATATTCTAGCACAATTCTAGTTTACAGGGCTTCTAGATTATGGTAGCCCCACTCCCATGACTAGTGATATTCAGTGGTGAGCTAGTAAATGACTACTATTGCCATGCCCGACGCTAGTGAAAACCAAGTTGTCAAATGCTGCATTTAAGTCTATTTTGTAAATATGAATATCCTGCCCCCACCCCCAGTCTTCATGGTTTTAAGCTCTATATCCCTCTTTAGGTGACATATCCAATTATTATTATTAGTAAAATTTGATTAACTTAAAGTAAAGTAGGGCTAGTGAATTTTTAATCATGGCTAGTAAATTTTATAAAAATTCTAGAAAGAAAGAAAGAAATGTTTTATTTAACAACGCACTCAACACATTTTATTTACGGTTATATCGCATCAGACAAATGGTTAAGGACCACACAGATATTGAGAGAGGAAACTCGCTGTCACCACTTCATGGGCTACTCTTTTCGATTAGCAACAAGGGATCTTTTATATGCACCATCCCAGACAGGGTAGTACATTAATATACCAGTTGTGGTGCACTGGCTAGAATGAGATATAGCCCAATGGGCCCACCGACGGGGATCGATCCCAGATCGACCGCTTTACCACTGGGCTACGTCCCATCCCAAAAATTCTAGAAGCCCTGAGTTTATATACTAGTAACAATATACAGTGACTACATAAAAACAAACCTCTGCTCCAACCACATATCTGGTTCTTTCTTGAATATCTTCTTCTTCATCATCCTCTTCAGCAAGAGCTTCCAAATTATTCCCAATAGTTCCTGTTGTAAGACAATTAAAAAACACTTCAACCTATAATAATATGAACTAAAACCAGGGCCATACAAAGTTGGTGGCTTAGTGTAGGCAGTTGTCGCTGGCACTAGAAAAAAAGAAGTATTTTTTTGTTTCGAAGTGCCTTTTTTGTCTAGCTGTGGTCGGTTTCTTGTTTTACTACCACTACCCCCCCACCCCCGACCCCATCCTAGTTATATTAAGGAAACTGTATAAAAACCTGGTCATTTTACCTTGTTATAATATCCCGACATTTCATTAGTAACTGCTTTTTCTGATTAATAATCATAATATGAATTACAGGGTAATATATATCATTGAAGGAAGAGGGAGTTAAAGTCACCAGGGTTTCTGCCAGAGAGTAAAATGGGTATGGCACCATACCCAAATCTTTATGAAGAATTTTTATTTTAGCTAACCTTTTGACAAAATTAATGACTCTTTATCATTACTGTGGGTGCGCTCCTTTCACTCTCCCGGAGAGCCAGAGTACTCCGCACAACAATGGAGTAAACAGGAACATTGTCCAGGACTGGCTGGTCGGATGCCACATTTGTGACGCTGGAAAAAATGTTATCTGTTTTCGAACCAAGCACTATAGCGTTGTAAGTTAACCATCTAGACTCTCTCCCGTGCTAAATTCCATGCATACGTGCCTGATAATAATAATAATAAAAAAAATAATAATACATGGAGAGTATTTATTATTTTATTTCAGCGTATTCGCCGTTATTTTCGTCATGAAATAATATTTATTATTTTATTATACAGCCGGCCCTCATTTGCCAAGTCTCTATACATGGCGGTCATTTATATAAAATTCCAAAATACATTATACGGTTGTCGTATATACAGCCTCATCACTACGAGTCTGTTTTACAGTATTTTTATGACTATTCACAAGAAGACTTCCAAATTTTAAAAATGAAGCGTGTCATGGAATTCTCTTGATCGTAATTCAATTAAAATGTTTTGGATCATACAATAACTAGGTTTGGTATATCAAATGAATGTAATTTCCATTTATAATCCATATTTAGAGAAATGAGGCCCACTAAATCTGTGATTGAGCGCCTTTAAATCTCTCTAACGGGGACTGTTGTCTTTTCTGAGTGCAGGAAGGTCATTTCAGTTCATTTTAGTTCAGTGCTGTCATTAACAGCTGCTGGAGAGTTGTCAATATTCAGAAATGCATTTCAGGTTATTTTAATGTAATTAAACTTAACATTACAGAGGTTTTTAGTTGAAATGTTTTCAGGTTATCATGTTTGTATTTAATTTGGACTTGATTATTTTGAGCACAATGGTTATCATTTTGACTTAGATGCAATCTAAAGCCCTGTGGATGAACAGAATTTGAAACATATAAGCAATAAAATGTCAGAAATGTCTGATTGCAATTATCAAAAACAATTTTAATAATGAAAAATATGGGAAATTAACAAATCATGTTCCTATCATTGTATCAAATTCAATGGACTGTTCATATCAGCATGTCTGACGTTTTTGGCATCTGAAATGACATTTTCATTTTCTATTCTTTGCTTTTTACGATACTTAGTCTCTTCAACAACTGCAAGTGCCATTAAATTATTTAATAACGAGCTATACGGAAAAATAAACCACACATTGTAGCATGTTACAATGTACATCCCTATAAGGGCCCCATTGTACAAACGGGCACCTGTCAATACGTAAAAGTGTAGTAATTTATCACTTATTTACGAACCAATGATGTATTTTACTATTTCATGTATAGATAATGCCTACCAATGTCCATCGCGATAACCAGTAAGACTATATCAAGTAGAATTAATATTTTATGTTTGTTTACAAGCAAAAACTAAATCGTATCAGCAAACAACGTCTCCTATCGTCCATATTGTATTTATGTTGCTACGTTGTTCGGAAGAATTCGTCTCTTTTCGGTGTACTATTATTTCTATGGGTAGGCTATATACACCAAGACGTGTATAATGCCCCTGCGCATAATATATACACGGCAAAATAACATACTTGGTTCCGTCGTACCGGTATATCACAACGACTGGTTACACACTCGGCAATATATACTGACTAGTGTATATTTATGCGTATATTAAATAAATATTTAAATTTAGTATTCAGGATTTTACAGGTGGGGGAGGCGGGTGCAACTTTTTTTCGAAATTATGCTAGAAGATTGTAAACATGATAGGAACATGTTTTTTCCTGCTGTTGATATTATTGTTCATGTCTGTATAATTCAAATACGGAACACATATGATTTGTGTGTGTGTGTGTGTGTGTGTGTGTGTGTGTGTGTGTGTGTGTGTGTGTGTGTATGTGTGTGTGTGTGTGTGCCATACCCAGATTTGTTTGCAGATTTTTTTAAGGCTAACAGTTTGAGAAATTTAATTACTCTTATCATTAATGTGTGATTTTCTTAACCTTAACACTAAACTTAACCCAGTTTCTTTCTGGGGCAGGCCCCCATACCCCCTGTTGACTCTGGTTGCATTCAATTCTCTAGCGCCATAACCAAAAAATTATTTCTGGCAGAAACACTGTATATGTAGGCTATATAGGCTGTCTCTTTGTCTGTATCATAATGCACATCTTAATAATATTATTAACATTAACACGTTTTACTATGCATTTGATATCTTACACGTAGGGCCTAGGCTAATGTTTGTTATTATCCTTCCCTCTGGGTACACCAAAGGAATGTTGCATATTATTAAAAAACATCAGACTGAAATTATTACTGAAATAATTTTATGAGGGTAATAACATTAATGCAGTTGTATGTCTCTTTCTGTGTTTTATTCTAGTGTATTATTAATCGCATGAAAGGAACAGCTGTGTGTAAATGTTTCTAACATTATTGATTACCACACAATCTGTTACGGTCACCGAGTATATTCGAATGCTGTGTAAGAACAACTGCATTAACCCAGACAAATGATTTCATTTGTAAAGTCCAGTTCTATAATCCACATGTTTCAGCTATTAGATGTAAGAAGAAGCTTCGGTGCTATCGGGACCGTCCTGGTATCTCTTTTGTAAATTATTTGAAGATGGGTGCGGCTTTTGTTAAAGATGGAAATGTAAAAGAAGAAGAAGAAAGAAAATGGCGATCTAAAGAAATATTTAGAAAGCGAAAATGATATCATTAAGTTGTAATTTTCTAGTTTCATGTTTACTAGTTCGAAAAGTTTATGTAAAACGTAATGGAAAATTGCGAACTAACACAAGACAACAATATTATGAAGGAAGAGGGAGAACTGTCTGACGAAGAAGAATTTGGTGACGAGAAGCGAAATGGGAGTTATTTTGCGCATGCCAAACATTTCCAAAACAGAATTTCAACTGGAAGTCCGAGTAGAAATAAAACTAGACAAAACAGTAACAATAGATTTTCGTATTCTCACAGACAATCGTATAGAGAAGGAGCTAGTGAGAGAATAGACGATGGATTTGGGTCTGCTGGTTTGTACAGGTCCTCGCGCTCACCTGCACCCCTACCCCTACACCACACATCACCCCAGTCAGCTTGGGGGGCTCCACTACCACCTCCCTACAGATTCCATTATGACTTACAAGATTATTCCAGGCCGCAGCCCATTCCCATGGAATCGGATTATTCAGACTACAGACGACATCAAGTGCGCACCCCATCACAATGTATCCTTTCTTTAAGTTCTGTTTATTTTAAACACAGTTAATGGTTTAAGGCCCCTGGTTTGATGCACCATTTTTCAATTTGCATACTGCTATTTATTTAGATTTTATTATTATTAAATTGTAGTTTCATTAGTGCTTCCATAGCTTGCAGTGTTGTACTGCTTCGAATCCTAATAATGTGTTAATGCATTTCAGCCAATCACAACACTTCATTCTGTAGCCTGAGTACTCTGGTGGTAAGAGAGCTAGGTGGACATTTGAACTGTTACCAAACACACTAACCGTCAGAGATCAACAATTGGGTATTTGGTTTAGGAATACATGCATTACAAATGTAGGGGTTTACATAAAAAAAACTTTCCTATGTCTTCTTTTTCAAAAGTTACAGTTTGTTTTTGTTCAATCTTATTAAAGTTTTATTTCCTTATCAGAATTTAGCATGGGTCCAAAGAAAGTTCCGAACACCAACAGATAGATTTGGAAGAGAGATCAGAAAAACAGATCTCAGGAAGAATATTAGCAGAAATGATGATGCTAGAAGGGATTTGAATGTAAAGGACAGCCATAGAGACATTAATCCAGATGATGAGTCAAATTTCGAAGAACTATTAGAAAAGTACAAACGAATTCAGAAAGAACTGGAATATCTAGAAGTGGAGGAAGATGGTGACCCTGAAAACACACATACCCAGACAGTATGTGAGAGTAACCATAGTAACAGTGATGGTGAATGTACAAACAAAAGTAATGTTGATAGTCCGAGGAGGATTGACACTCCAGTGGCTGATGTACTGGAATCAAGTGTTATACAAAGATTAAATCAGGTTGGAATAATTTTATTCTTAATTTATTGTCTTGCCTTGCTAAAGTCAAAATTATGTAAAATAAAAGTATCTTACTTTTCTGATGGTGGCAATAGTGTCAATGTTTACATTTATCTCACATTAAGTTTATGTGTTTAGCTCTATTTTATACAAACTGTAAGTCATAGATCAAAGAAACTTGATTTATAGTTGAATCTATGTATTGATGCATGTTAAAAACTGTTTAACATATTACTTTTTAATTAAATAATGTAGTGTTTACCTCAGTATTAAGCTTTAGTTTATAGGTCCATTTGTCATCAGCAATATAAGTCTTAGATAGTGTTTTTCTTTGCACATTATGCCTACATGGGAACTTGGGAATCGCATTCCCTTATAGCACCCTTTTATGCAATGTATACATCATGTTCAGGTTGTAAATGAGATCTAAAGGAAAATTTTTAATGGGGTGCATCAGTTAGCAAAAATAAAAGTTGATGTTTTTTCCTAAAGAATATTCAAGATATTGTAGCTGTCTGTTTATTTTATCGATTAATTATATTTTTTATATTTTAGCATGTCGTTGAGGAGGAGGAACTGGATGAGTTAGAATTGCGGAGAATCGCCCTGGAATCGGCTGCTGCTCGAGCTAACAAACAGAACAACAAGAATGTCATCTCAAGTGGTCATAATTTAAAACACACACCTTCACCCAGTAACCAAAATACATCACAAGTGAAAGTCACAAATGAGCCTGTCTCAAAACCATCATCTGTGAAGACTCCAGAAAAGAAGACCACCCCTAGTCAAAGTAAGAGCAATCATTCGACAACAGCACCATCATCCATCAAGAACCAGAGGAGAAGAAGTCGCAGGTCTCAACAAGGTATGTGTGTATGTGACTGATAAATCAATCTTCACTGAGGAGATTTGAACTAGGGATTCTGTATAAGAGTCTAGTGCCATACCATCTGAGTTAGTAAAGAAATTGTAAGTAACTGTAAGTTGGAGCACTTTGTATCGGCATGAAAATATTCTTATAACAGAGATGAACAGCATCTAGATTTTTTTTTTTTTTTTTTTAACACAACCTGACAACTGTCCCTGTCCTTGTCTTTATTGTTTTGATTGTCTTTTAATCGAGGCCTTCAACCAATGTCAACAGTGTTCTCGCTGGGTGAAAAAGGAGGGCGGCCGTGCGGCACCACGCCCTTCAAAAAAATAAAAAAGTTTGGTTACCATATATCGTTGTGTGTTGGTTGGTCAACTTTGTGGAAAGACATGCTCATTATTTTGCCTCTCATTTTTTGGTACAAAAATGTTGATAACTAAATACAAGCTGACTCATATTGTCACAGTTGTCAGTATGACATTCACAGGCAATTCCGATTTTACTGAACCGATCAAAGTTTTAACATTATTTTGATAGATTTCAAGATAGATGTAAAACAATACAGATCTATGTTTGTAAAGTGATCCCCTAATGTGGGATTTAAAAAAAATTATGTTCATTTTATTTCCATCTTCATCGAATGGATCGATCAGCTAAAAAGTAGTTTTGTTTTTGGAAAGGCGGTATATATAGTATTTGGAACCCAAGATAAATTATTTTAATTATAAACACTACCACTCCTGTTGTTTTTATAAGCGGTGATATCCCCAAAAATATGAAAAGTTTATCCTATTTTATAAAGAATTGCTGAATAAACAGAATGACAGACATGACAGAAAGTAAAATTCATTAGTTACAACCAATTAAATCTGCAATTGAGGACAAAATATCAGATGATAATTAGTGGAAACAAAAGACAGAATGTCTGATCAAGTGACACATTTGGTACCAAATAAGTAGTTCTTCAGTCGGAGATTGTCAAGTTGATAACAAATAAAATGTTTTCATTGTTCAAATAAAATATAACTTTTATTGCATGTATCAAACATACAAATGGATACAGGTATCGGACAAAATAGAGGTTGTTAAAAATACTGTCGTAAGCTACTGAAGTTTTTCGTCGGTTGCTTTTTCGTACACACAACGCAGCTTGTTTCCTTTGATGTCCTGTATGTAGAATGATAATTATTTTTGAGTGGCAAAAAGTGTGCATTTGGAAATAGCGGAGATAGGTGCTGTAAAATATAAGAGGGGCGCAGAGAAAAATAAAGGAGGGCGGCAGAGCATGAAAAGAGGGCGGCAAAATGCAATAGCGGGGTGAGCCACTTAAATGGAGCAGTAAGAACACTGGTCATGGTGGATGGCCCAATGTGCAGACTAAATGTTCACTTCGATGTAAACGTTTGTTGTATAATAACTAATTTCAATAATTAACAGAAAGGTTTTAGCGCATCAGATATGCAGTATCATTATAGTTATAAGGATGTGTTTTAGAGCACACATACACAACTGCTGAGAAATAAATCAAAATGTTTAACAATAACGAAACATTTAATGACAAGGTTTTAACAAATACAAAAACATAATTGTACAGTGCCATTGATGAAATAAGTAAATATTTAGCACTGGTGTAAACCTTTTTTCCATTTATTAGACCAGCCCGTGCGACCTAGGTTGAAGGGCTTGTTTACAACTGAAAAGCTTTAAATAACCTCATACTTTTGAAGACTCTCCAAAGATTTCAAAATGTTTTGTCCAGTGTCCTTTTCATTCCTGTTATAAATAGTATGATTTGTTCTGCCTCAGTTATCCCAGGGTATGACAATTTTTAAAAGTCACTAGCCACAGGGCTAATGGGTTTGTAAATTCCACTAGCCCACCAAAATAAAGGGCTAGCCCAAATTTCTGATCAGTTTTAGCAAATTTTATACAAGGCTATACTTAAAAACAAAAGGGATGACCTGGTTTTTTCTCTTTGTTTTTGTATTAGTATTACTTAGTGAAAATTTATTTCAACCTGTAGATTTCAATAAAGTTTCAAAAATAAATTAATAATTTAAGTTTTTTTTACCCTGTTTTGTCACGTTTGACTGCAAACCATTGTCTCATTTTTGCTTTTGCCCCCCACCATCCCTGCCCCCTCATCCGGAGGGGGTAAGTAATTTAACAAACTCCTCTCTCTAACCACCCCAAACAAAATAATTAAATGCACAATACAATATAACACGATAATGCATGGTATTTCATTCAGTGTATTCGGTAGCCCGAGTACTCTGACTGTAAGAGAGCTAGACAGACGTTTGGAAAGTTATATGCATAAAACATCCAAATGTCCGTCTAGCTCTCTTACAGTCCGAGTACTCGGCCTATGTATTTGGTAGTGAATTGTCACCAGGAACGGTGATGTCAGTTTCTCAGCTCTGTTACTGTGTTCCCTGATTTACAACATCCCAATCGCAAGTTAACGAGACATTAAATTAGAAGATAATAGATAAATAAGACAAACACAGAAATTCTAAACATGACTGGGTTTGTACTTCAGTTATACTAGTCTATTAATTAATTGGGACTGGCAATTCACACCTTTTTTTTTTTTTTCTACCTTGTTTACATGTGCGAGATTTTACTACCACATGACTTGTACAACCAATCAAAACACGCGTTTTATTAAGGTTGTTTCCTGTCTATGAAACTTGAAAGTGAAAATAAAATAAAGTCTGTATTGTTGTAATTGACGATGTAAAAACTCCAATATTAATATACACTTTGTAATTTGTTGATATTATGTGATGACCAATGTCAGAATAACATTTATCAAATGTATGTCAGTGGAGGAAAAACAGCATGTTTTTTTTGTTTGTTTTTTAAAGCTACTAGCCCATCGGGCCACTAGTTTTGAATTTGTCACTAGCCCTATATTAAAAAGCACTAGCCCCGGGCGTCGGGCTGTCAGATTTGTTGAACTCTGGTTATCCACTTAAGTTAAGATTGATAATTAATTCTGCAGGAAGAAAATCTTTGTCACCGCACAAAAAGAGTTTAAAACAGAAGCAGGAGGAAAAGCAGAGGAGAGAAATCCAGCGCATCCTTACTCTAGATGACCCACAGGAACAAGTGGACAGATTTTTACGATTCCTGAAACGCGTGAGTAGTTTATGGGTATTGTACTTATTAATAAAGTTTTTACCCCCTCAAGAAAAGACATTCATAATTTATAAAATATTATTATTATGCATGGTATCACTGGCAATAAAAGACATTCATAATTTATAAAATATTATTATTATGCATGCTATCACTGGCAATAAAAGACATTTATAATTTATAAAATATTATTATTATGCATGCTATCACTGGCAATGAATGAATAATGTTTAATGACACCATAGCACAATGGAAAATCTGCTTTAGGCTGACTAGGGCTCACATTAAAAAAATTTATGTTTGAGACAGTTTTGATATGTAGAGTATTTCCTTGAAAATTATTAGAAAAAGTAGCTAATTAAAAACAAATTGTGTTCTAGACTAATACTAAATGTAGTCACTTTGTATAAAAATTAGCATTTGGCTATTTGACGATGGGCAGGGTGAGCCGTAGGTGTCAGACAAAAGTATAATATGAATGAGGTGGTGGCAAGATGTAGCTCAGTTGGTAAGAGTGTTCACCTTAGGTGCTTTGGTGATGACAGGATCATTTGGGGTTTTCCCATTCCAACCAGTGCCCAACGACTGGTATATCAAAAGACATGGTATGTGCTGTCCTGTCTGTGGGAAAGTGTATGTAAAATATCTCTTGCCACTAATGAAAAAATGTAGCATGTTTTCTCCAAGATCATATGTCAAAAACTACCAAATGTTTGACATAAAATAGCCGATGATTAATAAATCAATGTGATCTAGTGGTGTCGTTAATCAAAACTAACTTTAACTTTAATTTGGCAATAAGTAGATAAAAATTAGTGCTTTAATTTAAAGAAAATTTGCATTTTTTAATCCTCAAAGTTGTAGCCACATTGTATAATTTTGTTTAGCAATTTGGCAATAGGCAAATTGAACCCTGTGTATAATATATATGAACAAAATTCAATACAGATCTTTGGGGTGTTTTGTTAGGTCTTTTTAACAATATTGTACTCAGAATTTATCTTTTTAGACTCCTCATACGGGCCTGGCATCAACACAGCGCAGACAGGCAACCGTCAGACTGTCCCAGTTACAGGACAACTATGAAGAGGTGGAAATGGACATAGACGACAGTAATGACGGGTCTCCAGGTATGTTTACAATTATTTTTATGTGAAAATGAGATGAAAGAAGTGATGATTTAATCACACCCAGGCATATTTTATTATCTACCTATGTATGTGCTGCTGTTTGTTCAAGCTTATATATTTTGATACTATTAAGTAGAAAATAAGCTGGGCCCCATTTTACGAAGCGATCTTGGTGCTGAATTGATCCTAAGTCAGTAATAGAACTTAGTAACTTAAGGTGATTTTAGCACTATGATCGCTTTGTAAAACAAGTCCCAGCTTTTCAAATTGTACAAATGCATTCAATATAAAGTTTGGGGTCTGGATGTAGCTCAGTGGTAAAGCGTCTGCCTTATACGCGGTCGGTTTGGCATCGACCCCAGTCAGTTGGCCCATTGGGCTACTTCTTGTTCCAGCACGACTGATATATCAAAGGCCATGGTATGTGCTATCCTGTCTGTGGGATGGTGTATATAAAAAATAGCCACGATTAAAAATTCACTAGCCCTACTTTACTTTAAGTTAATACAATTTTACTTTAATAATAATAGTAATAACCAGATATGTCACATAAAGAGGGAGATAGTGCTTAAAAACACTAACATTGGGGGTTGGGGTGGGGTCAGGATATTCATATTTGCAAAATAGACTTAACTGCAACATTTGACAATGTTTTTTTCACTAGCCGTCGGGCATGGTAATATTAGTTATTTACTAGCCCATCATCGAATATCACTAGCCATAGGAGTGGGGCTACTATAATCTAGAAGCCCTGTATTTTATTTTAAATTAAAAAAAATTGGTTCTGAATTATAAAGCTCAATAAGACAAAGTGACATCATCAGATATGACGTTCCCTGACATCTTTATTTTTAACAGGGGCGAGATGTAGTCCAGTGGTAAAGCGCTCTCTTGATGCGCGGTTTGTTTGGGATCGATCCCCGTCAGTGGGCCCAAGGCACAATATTTCACGAGAACCATTGTTCTGTTCGTGTGTCAGTTACGCAACTTTAAAATCACGAGAACCGCCAATCGGTTACGTGATGAACAATTACATTCTAAAATTAAAAGTACCATATATCAGTAATGAAAGGGAACTATATTCACGTAACCGAACAATCGGTTACCTAAGTAAAACTCACGTGAATTGACTTCCGGTTACCTAAGATTTTTAAATAATGTTCCCTGTGAGCCATTTGGGCCATTTCTCGCTCCAGCCAGTGTACCATGACTGGTACATCAAAGGCTGTGGTATGTGCTATCCTGTCTATGGGATGGTGCATATAAAAGATCCCTTGCTGCTAATCGAAAAGAGTAGCCCATGAAGTGGCGACAGCAGGTTTCCTCCCTCAATATCTGTGTGGTCCTTAACCATATGTCCGACGCCATATAACCGTAAATACAATGTGTGAGTGTGTCATTAAATAAAACATTTCCTTCCTTCTTTATTTTTACGTTCATTGATAAATGGAACAAACACGTATTGCTGCGGCTGAACAAATAGAATGATGTTAAATTGTGAATAATGTAACAGCAATTTAATTATATTTGAATGATGTTGGATGTTGAATGGAATATACATGTGTTTTTTGCTTTGATCAATAACTAAATGAACATAGAACATGCATGTGGGTTTTGTTTTTATTAGTAACAGAATGAACAGTTTTATTTCAGAAATAAATTGGTTGAATGTAACTACCCATTGTTTTGTGTTTTAATTGGTGAAAAAGTTGCTATTACACTTTAAGCCTAATATATATATATATATATATATATATATATATATATACTAATTTTTTTTTTATCCTTACTTTTGGAACATGTTGCAGTATGTGAAGAATTTCAGTTTGATCCAGATTTCCAAAATGCTATGCAACCAGTTCCCTTAATGGTGTGTATAAAATTTGTCTTAGTTTCACACAAAATTGTAGTACTTATAGTCCATCCCATCCTCCTACAAAAATGTTTTTTGTAAATAATTTCAGGTTGGTTTGTTGTAAGAAGAAAATTAAAAGTGTTTTGGAAAGAACCCCGCTATTTCTGTGCACAGTTTATAAAACAATTTGCTTAGAAGAAAAAAAATCCTTGTAGTAAATTCTATAGTATTAAAAAAGGCGTTACCTGTGGAAAGGACTATAGTTTTACAGGTACCCCATATGTTTGTTAAGCATAAAGGCACAGTGAAATAACATTGCATACATTTATTGCCCAGATGCAACGAGCTGGGTTTTTTGGACAACAGGTACTTTGACATCACCAATGGTAGGACTGGTAGTATTAACTGTGCTATTTAAAGTTAGGTGCACTTTGAACTTTGACCTCAATTAATGTTACTTGGTATAGTGCTACCTTAAAAGCACAATCTTGAGATGTAGCTCAGTGGTAGATTGCTGTGATTGTCACAGGATTGTTCCTATTCATGTCCCATGATCCTTGACCAAGTGCCAAAATAACCATATGTTAGACACAAAAAAGCCATTATTTAAATGTGTGCAATTTTATTTCATTGTGCCTTTGTACTTAACACACATATGGGGTACCTGTACAAATATAGTGATGTTATTTAAAACCTCTTGTTTGAAGGTTCATTCGGAACCATTGATTTTGGTTTTAATCATAAAATATATACTGACACACAATTAAAACGCAAAAATAACTTTTCATTGCAAATAACGACAAACTATTAATGAATTGATGGATAATGTAATATGACATTAATGACTGGTATTCATGAGATACATTCACATGGAAACATGGCCAGTTATCATCAGTAATCGAGTTGCATTCGTAATCGAAAAGTTCAACCCCCCATATCAAGGTCAGTATCTGGTGTGTCCACCACTGGCCAGTGAGCATGCGTGAAGACGACAGGGAAAGGATTGGCACAAACATCTCAAATAAGCCACAGGAATGTTCCTCCACTCCTCCTGCAACGCCTGTGCAAGCTCAGCAACGTTACGCGGTGGTGACGTACACGACATCCTAACTCATCCCACATGTGTTCAGTTGGGTTCAAATCCGGTGAAACGGCGGACCAGTTCATAGCGGTGATACCGGCTTGTTGCAGGAATGCCTGGGTAATTCTTGCAGTATGTGGACGGGCACTGTCTTGTTGAAACAGAAGTGGACCTCCTGGTCTTCGGTGACGGCGCAAAGGTGGCTGGAGAACTGGTCTTAGAATAACGTCAACATAACGCTGGGCTGTAAGGGCATCGTGGACAATGATGAGATCACTCCTGAAATCACAGTTGATTGCCCCCCATACC
This sequence comes from Gigantopelta aegis, assembly GCF_016097555.1. Lineage (NCBI taxonomy): Eukaryota > Metazoa > Mollusca > Gastropoda > Neomphalida > Peltospiridae > Gigantopelta > Gigantopelta aegis. Next base: position 19,285,923 of record NC_054702.1, read on the forward strand.
ATCAGACAACCGCCGCCAAACCGATCACGTTCCCTCACACATCCGTCAGCATACCGTTCATGGAGTCTCCTGTACACATGTGCTCTGCCATTGGCAAAGGAGACAGAGAAACGGGACTCATCTGAGAAAACAATGCTCCGGTAAAAGGCTGGTGGATGATTACCATTCTGGAGAGCAAACTGTAGTCTTGCAGCATGATGTCGCGGTGTCATGATGTTACCATTGTACGGGCGTCTGCACCTGAGTCCAGCTGTTCTGAGTTGACGGATGACCGTCATCGGATGGATAGGCCTTCCATGACGTCCTATCGTGTTGCTTGCTGTCATCGTCGCAGTTCTGAACCGAGGTGGTGTCGTCAAATCTGCCGATCTTGGCATGGGGTCGTAACGGGATGTTGACCAGCTCAAGGTCGATCACGGACACTCACAGTCTGTTGGTGATGTTCAACGAGTCATCCAATAGTTGATGGATAGACTCTGAAGGTCCTAGCAACTTGGCTTTGCGAAGTCCTCCCTTGAACCATGCCCAAGGCTCGCTCCCTTTGTTCTTCTCTGAGTAGTGGCATTCTTAATGTGACGAGGAATATGAAACCGTTACATGACTTTTATGTGTCCACATACTGGCATTTTACGTGCATTGCATGCAGCATGATTGAGCATGTAGTGAATGCATTTCACACCATTTTGTGTGTTTCTGCTATTGTATGTGTAACGAGAACAAAACCAGGATTAAAACCCAGACAGAAGTACCAATCAATGGCTTCCTCTCATAAATTGTTATTTTAAGTCCAATAACAATATTGAAAAATATCTGTTTTGCGTTTTCATTGTGTGTCAGTATATATGGAATAGAACTTGGTAAAATTTAAAATATTAATAAAACCTAAAATAACTAAGATGGGATTTTGTCTCACTTTTACAATGTGAAAAGGCTAAAATATTACTTTTCCAATGGTGGCAGTGGCGTTAACTTTTGCATTAAAGTTTCACATTTAGATCAGATTCTCACAAACTGTAAGTCAATGAAACTTGGTTTATAGTTGCACCTATAGATAAGATGTTCATCACAGTGCTCTAAAACGTTCATGATAGGCGAGACATTTAATTATGAGAAACTCTTGTTTTACCATGTCTTAATTAATTTCTATTATTTCAGATTCCAGAAACAATTGCACCACCCATACCTTCCCAACTTGTCCCGTCACAGCTGTCTTACGCACCAACATGGTTTCCTGTTGCAGCTCCAGCTTCTATACCAACATCTTACTCACAGTTCATGTATCAACCACCCCCACCTCCCTTGCCGGTCTGCCCACTCCCAGATATGCCCCAGCCTCCACCCCCTGACATGCCTCAGCCTCCACCCCCACTACCCGAAGAACCTCCTCCTGCTCCACCACTTCCTGATGCACCCCCACCTTTGCCAAGTGAACCTCCCCCAGATGACAAGGTGTACACTCCACCCCCACCACCTCCCCTGGTTGAGAGTGAAGGACCTCCACAGTCCCCAGAAGACGGAGATTCTGAACTGGATGGAGATGAGGCTGCTCTATTGAGAGCACAACTTCTGAAGTCTATTGCTGAAAAGCGGAAACATATAGTGGATTCGAAGGTATTTAAAATAACATTATTTTAGTTCAGGTTAGTTATGATTTGACTTTTCATGTTCTGCATTATTACTGGGGTGGGATCTACCTCAGTTGATAGAGATAACTTGCCTGAGTTTGTTTGTTTTGTTTAACGACACCACTAGAGCACATTGATTAATTAATCATCGGCTATTGGATATCAAGCATTTGGTAATACTGGCTCGTAGTCATCAAGGGGAAAAACCGCTGCATTTTTCCTAATGCAGCCAGGGATCTTTATATGCACTTTCCCACAGACAGGAAAGCATATACCACGGCCTTTGTTCAGTTGTGGTGCACTGGTTGGAACAAGAACAACCCAATCTGCTGAATGGATCCACCAAGGTGGTTTTTATCCTGTGACGCAAGCACCTCAAGCGAGTTCTCAAATGACTGAGCTAAATTCCGCCTGAGATGCTTGGGTCATATGGAAGAACTTGCTCAGTACACCCATGTCATTTATTCAGCCCCATGACTAGTAGTAGTAGTACATATATCAACAGCTGTTATATGTGTTGTCATGTCTGAGGGAAAGTGCTTATAAAAGAGGACTATAAGAATCCTATAGCCGATGATTGATTAATCAGTGTTCTCTAATTAAGTTACTACACAAAAAAACTAACTTTTTTTCATTAGCAATATTTAGATTTGCTTCTTTAGCACTTATCAGTAAGAAGAATTATGATATTTGTGCTAAAAACAACAACATTGTGACATTAAATAAACAGTTGTGATTATGGTTTATGTTTACATCATTTGATTTGTTAGGAACATTTTGTTTGTAACATTTTAATTAGCAACCATTATTAATTAATTAAAAGTTGTTTAGTAACTACTATTTAAGGTTATTGGAACTGTGAAGCAATCTCTAAAACTAGCATAGAAAATTGTTACATAGTACTGAACAAATTGTTCTGTTATTTGTGACAAAAGATAGAGCATATCTTATGTAGCAGGACAAATTTTTTTATTTTTGTGTTACTGTAACAAAGAAATAAGGCTAGATATATGTTTTCTTTTCTGACGATTGCAGTTGTAACAAAGTTGACTTTTGCATTTAGCTCCTTTAAGCTTTTGCATTTAGGTCCATATCTCACAAACTATAAGACCTAGATCATTGAATATTCATCTCAATGTGTGTTAAAAAAAAGAGTAGAATTTATTAAATTCAACTTTCTTTTTCATTTTGAATTTTGAATTTATATGATTTTTTATTTTTTTATTTTAATTAATTAGATTCTCTCCACGGTCTTCACATCTTATGGTTTGCTTTTGTTTTATTTAGGGTCACCTGCATTTTAAAAGATTTTGTTTTCCAGTTACTTGCTAGCACTTCATTGACATCTGGGGTTTTTTGGGGGTTTTCAGTCTAAAGCTGGTAGCCGCCCACCCAGTTCGGATGTGTCCCCATCAGGTTCTCGTGCCCAGTCACCATCTCCTGGTGTTATTATACAGAGGAAAGTCCCACAGAAGTCAAAACCTCATTCATTTACAGTGGTAAGTACGGACTTTTAAAATCTTCTAATTGTTTTATTTATTTTAATATTTAAACCAGAAGTGCTATAGTCCTTCCCAGCAGTGAATGTCATTTTCTGACACTGCAGTCTATTTATTTCTGAACCAATTGTTTTTTAAATTGCACACACAAGTAGTGTGGCTTTTTGTTATTTCCAAAACACTTCTGCCTTTCTTTTTGCGTCAAATAAAACTGAAATTAATTACAAAAAACAATGTTCATGTTGGCTAGGAAGGACTATAGGTATGCAAATATTCATTGATAAAAGAACTTGACTACTAACTCAACCAGTGTATGTCCTCAAGTTTGTTTTAGTTTTTATTGTTATGGAGTACTTTTTGACCTGTGATGCATACAAAAATGCCAAAAGTGTCTATTGAGCAGTCCTTATGGTTTGAAGTGAGCAATTGCTCTCACTCGTATGTGCTAATGCAAAATAATGTTTATGTTGGGGAAAAATCTGGTCACCTTGTTGTTCACAGATATCATTAATATATTTCCTCATTATTAGGGGTGGGACGTAGCCCAGTGGTAAAGCGCTCACTTGATGCGTAGTTGGTTTGGGAGTGGTCCCAGTCAGTGGGCCTATTGGGCTGTTTCTTGCTCCAGCCAGTGCACCACGACAGGTACATCAAAGGCCATGGTATGTGCTGTCCTGTCTATGGGATAGTGCATATAAAAGATCCCTTGCTGCTAATCGAAAAGAGTAGCCCATAAAATGGCGACAGCGGATTTCCTCCCTGAATATCTGTTTGGTCCTTAACCATATGTCCGACGCCATATAACCGAAAATAAAATGTGTTGAGTATGTCATTAAATAAACCATTTCCTTTCTTCCTCAGAATTACTGTGAATTAGACACTGGAAGTAATTGCTCTGCAACATAAATCCAGGGCAGTAGTTTATTGCTCTCCATCGATTCTTCAAACCATAAGCATTGCTGGCCCTTAATTAATATTGTTGAGTACTTTCAGCTTCCCGTTCATAAGCCAGTTGTGATTCCACTTGACGATTCCTCTGAAGACGAAGACGATGAGAGTTCACCGAAACCATCAGCGTCCATGCTGCTGGGTGGGCTCGATAGTTTCCTTAAAGCTGCCAGAATGTCGGCTGAGGTAGAGTCCTTACTCGTGTAGTTATTGCTGTTTCTGCTATTATAGCTAATGCCCTGTGCTTGTAAAACTTTTAGAGTCTAGATTTAAGACATCAATGACATGGAAATGCCTTTTTTAAATTTTATAAATATGAGCCCAGGAGTTGGGTGTCAAACAATATGGTGTCGTACAGAGGCAGATTGGTATAATTCATTGACATGTTTCAATTCCAACAACATGTCTGTCATTGTCAAAGCCTTCATTCTTTACTGAAAGTAACATTTGCTAGTGGTTTGATAATTGATTATATAAATCCATAGTTAATTATATCAAGTGGTCTTAGCATTGTAAAATGTTTTATCCTGCAACCACTGTTTCTATTAACAGAATAAGATGATGGATAAAGCAAAGTCTTATCCTGCTACTAGCAGAATATGACTTTTGAGGTCACTCGTGTGATGTCACATGCATAGCCTACATTACAAAATCACTCATTTTGACCTCTAGGTCATCATACAATGTGGCTGAAATAACAGAAATATTAGCTTTTCCCCTTAATTTTTATGGTCTGCAAGATAAAGATAACTAGTTAATGACGAATGAGAAATTCTGCAGAATTTCCCATTCTTTCCATCACAGGATAAAGCAGATATCCGATGTCATTAACTAGTTATTTTCTATATATTGCATGTAAGGGGAGGTGTGTTTGGGGGGAAGTTGGTGGGGTGCAGGTAGAATTATCACAGTTTGCATAACTTGCTTGTAGAATGGCTCCAAAAGTCTAGTTAACTGTTGTTAATTTCCTAGTATTGGGAAACATACAGTATCAATACTATTATCTTACTGTTGTTGTACACATGTTATTTGTTTATTTCACTTCCTCACTACACAAATACTGATTTCAGCAACGGTCTGGGAGTTCCCTGACGTCGGACTCTAATGTGGCTGTACAAGATGACAAAGTCACACAACAGAGACAGAGACTGGAGCTGGTTCATGAGCACGAGACCAACCTTACAAAACTCAGGTTTGTCGTTTATAGGCCACCAGACTTCGTTAAATACTGAGAAAAAAATTATAGGTTAAATTCTGTTAAATACTGAAAATATATTCGTCTGTTATTGAAACCTAGAATATTTTTCAAACAGATTTGCTATAACATATAAAATAGACAAAATGCAGTCAGAATTAGAAGCTATTTTGAAACTAGTGAATATTCTTCGTTATCACAGAATAAAAGCCAAATTGTCCCATTTATCTTGGTCATATTTGGGGAAATATTTGATAATTTTTCTCTTCAAAAGAGGAATTAAATATTTCTTGTTGGTTAGGTTTATATTATTTTTATATATATGTACCACTTGAAATGATTGGTTAACTTAAAGAAACCATGTATATTATTTTCAGTGATTTTATTAAGTTGAAATGGGATCCAAAGGCAAGAGTAGTTCATGTTTCCAGTTCTTGCCCACCATCCTGTTCACTTACACATTACCACTGTTAGGTTGTCAAACTACCAGATGTAATTGAGGGAACTTTTTGTTTTCAAAATCTTGATTAGTGATATTTCTAGTCAATTGAAACTTGATTAGCATCCTCTTCGTGTGCAGTCACAGATAAGGCCGACACCAAAGAACGCCGATGTTGTCTTTCCGTTGCAAGCTTTGTCACCGGGCCCCAACTCCACCCAAGAGCCTTTATCTCCCGATCCCAGGTCTCCTTGGGTCTCACCCTCATTCTCTTGCCACCAGTGGTCCAGTGCAACTTCTGTTTAATGCTTTAAAATTGTCCAGTGATCTCAGAAACTTGCATAGCGAATCGCAACGTGATAATGAACAAAATGTTCTCTGTAATTAATTTAACTACACTATCAGTTAAAATCTTCATGTTCTGAAAGTTTAGTTTTTTTCTTTTTCTCAGGTTGACAATACAGAGAGACCAGGTGTTGTTAAAGTCATTGGTGACAAGGGCCTCCAAATATCTAGACAGTCTGAAAGTGGCGGAGAGGAAGACGGAAAAACTTAGAGAACAGTTGGTTGCTGCCGAAAAATTAATTTCAGCCAATCGACAGCAAGCGGACAAAAGCAAGTCTCAGGTATGTGTTGTTTTAAATATGCTGGCAACCAAACAGATTTCATTGGTTATTTTAACTACCACTTGACGATTCCTTGGTGCCGGCTTGCTGTACAGACTACATTGACAGATTAATTTGTTACATATTAAAATCCTAAAGACGGCCACCTTCTTTGATAAGTCTGGGGAAAAAAATAACACTCTGGATGTAGGTGCCATCTTACTAGAATATTTTTATTTATTGTTGCATTGCCTTAAAATTTTAGTTTTAGTATGTAGGGCATTTAAAAAAAAAAAATTGGTTTATAACTTTAAATATCGGCAGCACACTAGGATCAAAATTATTTCAAATCATTATTTTCATAGTTAATTTCATGCTTTGGTCAGGCAATTGGTCACTCAGTTGTCATTGTCCATCCATCCATCCATCCTTCCATCCTTCCATCCTTCCAATCCCTTCAATCTAGTCAGTATTTTCCAGTTTCTTGTTTTAATATGATCTTGCTAAATATAACTGTCTAAATTTTGTAATCCTCCCTATGACTTGAATGTGCTAGAAAAGTATGAATGAATGAATGTTTAACGACACCCCAGCACAAATGCTAGAAAAGTATGACAAGAATTATGTAAGAGGAAAATAAAGGATTTTAAAAATGATTATTGAATTATCTGATGATTATTCAGGCCAGAGTAGTACAACAGAGACTGCTGGAAAGGAAACAGAAGTTTACTGATCTCAAGGAGACGACTGTCAGTTTGGGGAAGGATGTTTACGGACCAAACTACCAGCCCAGGATGATATCCATTCACAACAAGCCAGCAGAGAAAAGAAAACTGGATTCCCTCACTGTTACTGTGTTCAACGACGTAAGCACTTATTTGCTCTATTTTTAAGTTTTTATTAATGAAGTTTTTGCCTTTTAAATAATTTTTTACATTTACAATATTTAAAGAAATATGCTTTTACTTCTTTTTTTTCAACCAGTGCCCCATGACTGTTATACTGAAGGCAGTGATTTTGTCTTTTTCTGACTTGGGAAAGCATATACAAATTTCAAGGGATGTGATGTAACCCAGTGTTAAAGCATTTGCCTGATGCATGGTCGGTCTTGGATGGATTCCCATTGGACTATTTCTCGTTCCAGTCAGTGCACCTCAACTGGTACATCAAAGGCCATGGTCCATATAAAAGATCCCTTGCTGCTAATCGAAATATGTGTCGGGTTTCCTCTCTAAGACTATATGTCAAAATTACCAAATGTTTAACATCCAGTAGCTGATGATTAATAAATCAATATGCTCTAGTGGTGTCGTTAAACAAAATAAACGTTAAACAAAACAAACATTAAAAAACAAAACAAACCCCTTGCTGTATTCAGTATGAGTAGCTTATATGGAAATAACAATAACTATAGTTTAAAATATGCTGTTATGTTAAACTTTTCCTTTTCTTCTCTCAATAAAATCTTGATTTCTTTATTTCAGTTACTGAAAAAGAAATCCAAAGTTGCAGTCTCTGCTAAGGAGAATGCTCCCCCTGTGAAAACCCAGCAACAAAAGAAGTCAGCAGAATTTATTGCAAGAGAGAAGCTTCGATTACAAAACCTCGAAAAGGAATACGCAGAAAAGATCCGTCTGTTGAAAGCCGGACAGTTGCCAAAACCAAAATCAAATGCACCAAAACATGTTGTGAAAGACGCACTTCCATCAAACCCTGTACATAGTTCTCAGTCTGTGATAACGAACCTCGAGAAAATAAAACTGGGTACTGATACTGCTGATGTGACTGACGATCCCTTGCTCAACAAGTCGAGAAGACGTTCTCTTATTGAACTGAACACGAGTAACAAGCCAAACATTCCCACACCCAAGAAAGACAACTCCATCAGTGTTTCTAGGACAGAAAGTGTGACTGCTGAATCGTCTGCCCCTGTGTTCAAAATGCCTTCAAGTCAACAGTTAATCAAACTGAGGAAATTACAGGTACTTTGAAATTTATTAGTCCCCTACCAGTCCAAACGGGGGGGACCATAGGTTTTGTCTCCTATCTGTATGTCCGTCTGTCACACATTTTATTGCAAACTTTGTGTATAGCTTTATTATACACAGCTAAAGATCAAGTTTGACTTTTATGAGGATTTGTCCTTTTTTGACAGTTATGGTCCTTGAATTATGGAGATATTAAAATATGTTAGGCTACATGTTCTGATTTAGCAATACTCTTAGAATGCTTGAAGTATAGGTAGTAATAGCAACCATGACAATTAGGGAAATGGCCACTGTAAAAAAAAAAATTGCCATAGCATTTTCCATGGTACTTTTACAAATAATACTAGAAGTTTAATTTGTTAGTGTTAAACAAATAAATAATTAACTAACAAAAGTGACAAAGGAAACTAAAAATTCCACAGCAAAATAAAATGTTATGGAAAGTTGAAAACATCAAGGCAAGGGACAATATAGGTGGGTTGCAGTTTGCTGCCAAAAAGACAAGGGAAAGGGGGTATAGCCTGGTCACCTCTCCCATTCCAAATGCACCCTAAGGGTTTCTTAATTTGTGGACCATTGAATTGAATGTGAATTTGTTTTACTTGAATTGCAGATAATGGATTATGGATTATGTTACTTGATAATGAGTGACAGACTTTTAGTTCTGTGATTTTGGCCATCATGTTACCGGAAACTTGTGAATATTACATCAGCTGAGTGGTAGTGAAAAATTAAATTAAGTTTTAAAAATGAGTTATGTTTTTTTGTTTTTTTCATATATCAGTCGTGTTGACATAATATGTTAAATGGTAGTCAACATATTATTTTTATACTCGCTTGATAGATGGTGATATAAACCACCTTGTCTTCTTCAGTTTTTTGGTGTGTAAAATATTAAATTAAATTCTTCAGAGTTTTTCACTCATTGTTTAAACATGATACCACTTGTTACAGTAAATTTAAATGATAATTCTGTTAATAATACCTTCTCTTATTTGTTTATTTGCAGATTGAAAAAAGCCGGCGTGTTCTAAAGAGTCCACTGTTACACTGTCCTTGTCACTGTCACTTCAAGGACTTAATCCCACAAGTTAAAGAGGTACAGCTTGCTTTTTGCTTCAGTTTATTTATTTATTTTAATTTTTTTGAGGGGGTGGGTTATATTTAAGAGAGCAAATGTTCTTAATTGCTTGCTATAAATATCTCTTCTGGAGAAAATTCTTGATTGAGATTGGAAGGTAGTACACTAAAGAATCCAAGGTGGCATCGACAGTGAAACTTTGATAACTCCACCTTCAGTGTCTCGAAAATTTTGATCTCTCGACCTGAAGTCCCGGTCCTGGCTGAATTGCTATACTGGTAATAACTGCCTTCGAAAACTCAACGGCAAAACATTGAACATTCGATAAACTCAATCTCTCGACTTAATGCTTTGGTCCCGCCATAAAGATTTAATAGATTACCGGCCTCAGTGATGTAGTGGTTATGCCATCGGACTTCTGGCTGGTAGGTACTGGGTTCGTATTCCACCTGAGGCAATGGGGGATTTTCCCATGCCAGTACCGGCTCGAACCCAGAGTGAGTGCACCGCTAGGCTCAATGGGTAGGTGTAAGGCCACATACTCTGAGTTTCACCCACTTCACGGGTGCGATTATGGGTGTGTCTACCGAGTGTATGACCCCACATGGGGGGTGATTACCTGGCATGCACTGCAGGTTCCGAGTACCCCAGGCTCGCGTGATAACGAGATAGCTCATCTGACAGCAAGCATGGAGCACAGACCTGTCGAGTAGTCCAATACCAAAATGGAAATACTGCGGCTTCACCATTCATCTCATCATCATCCATGTTTGTAATGTCCAAAAAAAAGAAAGAAAAAGATTTAATAAGTTATGCACCTCTAAAACTCAACACGTGTGGATTGATCAAACTGTCATTGCTGATAGTATTTTAAAGACGAATGAATTTTCAATCAGGTCAGAAAAAATGTGCCGGTTTCGGGTGGTCTGGGCTTAAGGATTAAGGTGATAATGGTAGAATAATAGATCGCCAACTAAGCGGAATGAACTGATCCTGTGTTTGGTTGTCCGTATTCGTGCATGGTGGAGAGCCTCGCTATGTAATACATAATTACAGACACAGTCTGTTTAACTTCAAAGAGTACTTGTAATAATTGTTAGCGCTGTTTCTTTTTTCTTTTTTTTTATAAATGTTAGTTCCTGATTTGCAATAGTGCTTTTTTTTTTATAAATGTTAGTTCCTGATTTGCAATAGTGCTTTTAATGATTTTTCTTATATAAAATAATCAAACTAATTTAAAATAATTTTTTGAAAAACAAATGTACTCTGTGATATTCAACATTCAGTGTTTTATTTGTTAGTTACGTTACGCCATGTTTAGACATCTGCAAAATACATCAACATTCATTATAGCATTTACTTCCTGTTTCAAATTTGAACTCTTATATATTAATTTCGAAAACTTGAACTCCCTGAAACTCGAACTATTTCCTCATCCCCTTCAAGATCGAGTTATCGAAGTTTGACTGTATATTGGCCTCATGGACATGCATAGGGTATACATTCACAGGGTCCAATAATTGTCATACATCGTCATTCTGTTCACGTGTCAGCTATCCAAGTTTAATGGTCGTGTATGTCACGGTCACAATGACACACTAAATTAAAAACCTATAATTATGGTAGGCTATTAAAAGTTGTTTGTAAATTATGCTTTCTTATGTATAAATATTCTAAGATTCTTTAACAAAAATCACACCTTATTCCTGTGGACCTTATATACAGTGAAACCCCCCTAAACCGGACACTCTTGGGACCAAGTAAAATGTCCGGTTTAAGGGGTATCTGGTTTAGACAGGTTCTTTTTATACTGATATTTAAAAAGGGACCGTGAAAACCGTCTGGTTTTGAGAGAATTCCAATTTATAGAGGGTCTGGTTTTGTGAGGTCTCACTGTATATATATATTGTTTTCTTTTGCTTAAACTTACAGTATCAGCTGGAAATACTGTCATTAAATTGTAAGATCAATGCAAGTTTGAGGTAACTGAATAGGTTACGTAAATATACTCAACAACGAAAGTTTAGCTAATGTTAAAAGAATGGTATAACATTTATGAAATTAACCTATTTTTATTAATTAGTATTCACATCTGAAATATTTACTATTTACAAACAGGAGGACCTGGTTTAATTTTAAGTTTATTCAGCCATGGCATATTTCAACATCATAAAAGATATTTGCTAAACTTTTGTTGTTGAGTATATAATTCACTTAACCAAACAATCGGTTACTTACTTAAGTTACGAGAGCTGGCTTCCAGTTATCTAAGATCTATACAGTCAAATCCACTTTATTGCATATCGGTTTATAGCATAAATTTGTTATTTGCATATAATTCGGATGCACAGAACCATTTAGCATTAAATCAATACAAATTATGTCGCATATTTGAATAGCTTTATAAAGACAAACATCGGTTAATTGCATACGAAAACCAAAAGTCTAGAAAATTCCATCATCAAATGTTCCACAAATCTTTAATATTTTACCAGAAACAATTGTAATTGCACAGAGAATAAAGCAGAATGTTCTATGTTGATTAAAAATTAATATTAAAAGAAGAAAAAAGTAAAAGCCGTTACTAAAACAGGCGATGTACAATGTTGACATCTCACACATCGTAGAGCTTATAGCAATGTGTTCAAGTGTTTATTGCAGTAATCCTGGCACCATTATTGCATCTTTTAAGTCTTGATGTCAGGATTTCAGGTGTAATTTGTTCTTTGTTACAAAATTACTTAAAACAATACTGACAATGGAACTATCTTGACAAAACACAAAAACTTCCCTACAGCAGTGGAATAGTCCATTGCTATTATTATGTGCGCATGCTTTAGCTTAAAGCCTTCGATGACACTGAAAGATAGACTTGGCCAATGGCAATTGTGTCCTAGAATAAATTTAATAAAGATAATTAAATATGATTAGTTTTTACTGTATTTTGTATGTCACATTTGAACCACCGTATTTTAAGTTAACATTATTTATCACTGCTATTTATTTATGTTAAAACAATAATTAAAAACACTTATAGAAACTGCAACTAACCGCATCACTGGCATTGTTTTCAACAGAGACACACTTACCATGTCTGAGGTAAAACGTTCACAACTATAAACTAATCCAATTGTCCACGCCTTCTCAGTGTATTACTAGTTGTCAATTAATTCATTGTTACAGCCACTCAACAGTTTACAGTCAATGTGATAGAAGGTGCCCCATTAAAGAAATAAACATAATTTTTGTTTGTCACTTGGGAAGGCTACATCAAAGCAACTGCCAGCCAGAATGAAATTGACAAGTGTTACCATGTTTTAAAGGGACACACCCTAGTTACGGCTATTTGTTAACCATTACGGCGTTGTTTTTCGCTATTAAACCCCATTTTTCACAAATAAAATTGCATTTTACTTACATTTTATTATTTAGAATACACATTTCCATTCACCTGAAGTGCTTTTTGGTAATCCTGATGTTTGTAAAACCACGAAATGCATTTTTTGCATTTTTTCACAAGACGTTCTGTCGAGAAAAAAACGTTAAGCAAGCGAGGTCCAATCTATTTTTAATGTCACAGACGTTGGTATATCACGTGACCGTTATCATTTTGGTTCGGTTTGTTTTCTCGTGCACGGTTCGCGCAATCAACATCCGATTTGTTGTTGTTCATTTGTGAGATTTTTCTTCACAGTTCGTGAACATTTTCAGTAACAATAAAGTTCAGACAAGTAAGTGTCTCAATACAAAACGTTACAGACCCTTAAAACCAATAATTTTGCTAAGTCTTACGATATCTGGAGAGGGGATACAACCAGGACAGAACAGTTGGAACATGTCCAGGAGAGGTGAAACGAACGCACCCCAAGTCTGTGAAATTTGTCGTGACGTAGGCATTGTTGTGCTTTGAGCGACATCTACCGGTGACATCAGAATACTAACTTTCAAAATTATTTCAAGCAATTGGGACATGGGGATTCCCATGGTATTTATCGATATAAAACCTGCTTTTTCACTCCATTTGATAAAAACGTGATCGAAGTGTGTTACAGGTTTGTAGATTAACCAAATTATAATTTATTTTCGCTGGATGAAACTAGGGTGTGCGGCTTTAATCTGTTACACTGCATTGAGGGGAACTTTGATTTCATGTTATTACATTTGAGTTGATGTTTGTGTTTTTCTTTCAAAAGGTTTGACCCTTCGTGAACTTACAGCAGACTTGCAGAACAAAATATTTTTAATGCAAAGCCAAATGAATTATTTTTACAACATTCATATTGGGTCTTTGTTTCTAGAATAAGATGCTTACAGACCTATAGGTATGCCATTTGGAGTGGGGAAGGCACAGTCTAGTTGGGCGCGGGGGGATAAGCCAGATTTTAATCTGTATATGGAATAGGAAAAAACCCTACATACATTTGTGGGGGAAGGGAGGGGGGCGGGTACAGGCCTCTTCCTCCGGTTCCTACGGGGGGGGGGGGGGGGGGCGGGCACAGGCCTGGCTTACATCGTGTTAATAATTTTATTCATTATTAAATATTTTTAATTTTCTAATTAATTAATGAAATAAGCAAAATTAACACTATGCTTCTTGTATTTTGTTCAATACACAATAACATCTCTAACAAAATATATTGTAACATTAGTAGAAATTGCGCTTTGCCAAGTAACACGGTTTCACTACTCAACACCCCTCAGAACAATAGGTATAGCTAGACATAGCATGAATAAACACAACTGCAGATTTGTAACAATGCAAAATTAAAAATATTTGATCTTACAACATTTATACTGTTATTTTATTTATTATTATTTTAAAATACATGTATAAACAAATGAAATGCATACATGTATCAGCATTCAGACAGTGTTCTGCAGTGAAGAGTAAGATAGACTGTCCACAAGGCATTTGTAAAGTTTACCGTTGGTTATAATATCCACAAGGCATTTGTAAAGTTTACCGTTGGTTATAATCTGGAAATGGGGCTCTATCGGATAATCGGTATACCGGTTATTGGCATAAATTTGACACGCACCGGGGCTATGCAATTAAGCGGATTTGACTGTATTAAAATATTGTTTGCTGATCCTTGTTGTGGCTACAGTTGTATTATTCAAATCATATTCTGTGACTGAGATATTTAATTTTTATGTGTTAATATAATACTGAGATACATCATAGTGATTTTATATTTTTAGAATCATATAAAAAAAACATTTAAATAGAGAATACTATATGAGTGGCTGTTAGATATAATTTATCTTATAAGTTGTTTTAAAACTTATCGAACAAGCAAAAGTGAATTGGATGCATTTTTAAACGAGTTGTAAGATAAATGATATCGAATGTTGTGTTCTACTCTATTTCTTATGTATCCTGAAAAAACAGTTTTAAAATAAATTTAAATGCCTTTTCCAACAAAACCCCTTTTACGGCCCTTGCGCTTATAGTTAACATGTGCATCACAGACAAGTCAATTTCAGATTATCTTGTACGTCACGGAGTGATCGTTTCAACCGTTTTTTGTTTTTTTCGTTGGATGGTATGGCCTAAGTCATCACCTAAGTGTATATTTTTTTAAGGATTGTCTGTTATTTATTTTACGTTCATCGGGGTATGAAAAAAAAAAATTCATCCACAAACTGATTCTGCGAAGCCGTTACATAACTGACAATACTTACAATGAAATTTGAATCATACTTGCTAACACGAAAAGTTCATACTTTAATTTTGAATTATTTTTGGTCCATAAACAATAATGCTCAATAAGACAACTTGCCCTTATAAAATGATGTCATCAGATATGTTGTTCCCTGACGACGTAATTTTTTCATTCATTGAGAATTGAACAAACTCCCGTTTCTACGTCTGGACCAATGAGATGATGATATATTGTAATGAACATAACAGAAATTTAATTATAAAATGTTAACGCACATATATGTGTTCACAAGTATGTGTTATCAAAAATAACGAATAATGTTCTCACCAACAGGTGTGTAAGAATAATAAATAAAATCTTGATAACTTAGGATTGTTATTTTGCAGATACCTGGCCTACTGTTCAAGAAAAGATTTACTACTGAAATAACCTCCGATACCAGTGACTTGCCAACCCTGCTGTTTTCTAGTCCACTCCTCAAGTTTAAAGCATATCGGTATGTTTATTGTTTAATCATATTGCATGGTGAAATCAACAACCATCGATAACAGAAACTTGGATGAATTTGTTTTTGATGAAATGTCATTATTAATTTCAGTATTAAGGCGTTTGGCCTAATATACACAAGAAAATGCAATCATACACATTTATTAAAGATTTAAATGAACAATGTTGATGGGGAAAACAAATTGACATAAATTTTTCTCTTTTTTTTAATAATATTACTCCAAAATTATTTTTAATACTTATTTTTTAAATTTTCTATTATTAAAAAAAATGTCAATGATTTATATATTTTTATATCTAAATGTTTAATAAAGAATGCTAAAAATGTATAAAATTATGTCGTAATTTAATCATGTCAGCAGGGTTTCCTCACCTCAGTCTTCATTCAGTTTCAGTCCATTTTTTCGAACAAAAGCCAACCTGACGATTCCTTCCATCACCTTCTCCAACAAAATTGATGCAAAAAAAATCTTCTGCCGCTTTGACCTTCAAGGTCGGTGCAATGATGAAAAATGTTCGGGGTAAGTTGTGTGAATTATATTTCTAATTGGAAGTGAAAACAACATTTCATTTCATATGATTTATACTCTTCTTGAGATTCAGAATTAAACTTTGTACACAAAAGGGGGGGGGGGGGGCAGGACGTAGCCCAGTGGTAATGTGCTCTTTCTCATTTCAGCCAGTGCACCACGACTGGTATATTAAATGCCGTGGTATGTGCTATCCTGTCTGCGGGAAGTGCATATAAAAGATCCCTTGCTGCATTATAAAAAATGTAGCAGGTTGACTACGAGAATTACTAAATGTTTGACATCCAATAGCCGATGATTAATTAATAAATGTGCTCCAGTGGTGTTGTTAAACAAAACAAACTTTCTTGTACACAAAACTTATTAATTGAATCACTGTCAGTATCAGCATGGTCTCTTAGTCATAAATAAATTTTTTGTCAGAAGTATGACAGGTATAGAAACGCTGTAGTTTATACATTATCTTTCTATACATTAAGCTGACCTACTGACCTGTGGCAATCCTCCTCTTGAACTGGTCTGCAGATCCTAACAACCAGGCAAATAGCTAAAATCTTCACGTTAGCTGCCTCTTTCTTTCTCCTTCTCTCTTAAGGTCATACATATTTGATTTGACCACCATTCTACTGATTTTAGATATATTTTTTTCAAACCCTTGGTTATAAAACTGTAAAGTTTAAACTCCAGATTTTGATAGTTCCCATACAAATAGGATGTAGTTAGTCTGAATACACGTTAGTTTTAAGTCTGGACTTAAGAGGTCACAGGATATAATCATCCTTGATCTGTCGAACAAGTGTCAAAATAACCATATTTTAAACACCAAATATCCATTGTTTATAATGTTAAACAAATATTCCTTTCCTTTTTAAAATGTTTTATGAAGTGACCTCAAGACAAGCAGTTGCTAGATGATTTGTGAATGTATTATGTGGCTGGTTGTTAGAAGTGACTGTTGGACTAACTGTGTATGATTTACTTCCCTTGCAGACAGCACCAGCGAGATTACAAGATGTCTGGACAAGAGATTTTAGAGGACCTTGTGTCTTACTGTCCTCAGCTTGTTGGCATTACCTCAAACCAGTCTCCTGTAGAATATACTAAGTCAATAGGTGGGTCACACTTACTGCACACAACCATTGTTATGTTAGAACATTTTGAATCAAATGTTAAATTCTGGTGTATCACTCGCTTTCTTAATTACCTGACTGGGTACTAGAGCTGATGGTTCTACTGTTGTTATTATTATTACTACTACTACAAACATGAGCAAAATTTATCATAATCAACATATAGTCTGTAGTCACGCAAACATATTCCCTTTACACCAGAGGTGAAATTTCATTAACACTGGTTGACCTACAAGTAGGTCTTTGTCTTTATGTTGATGCGACAAGAACTGCATTGAGTACCCCCTGCAAGAAAGTTTGATTATGGAGAAAGAATGTGTGGAAGCGGTAAAATGTTTATCAAAACAGGTAGCTAATTTGTCGCTAACTGAATTTGTTTTCTGAACCATTGAATTACGCCAGTCCAAATGTCGTAAGTTTTTTGGTTAATATCAGTGCGGTCAAGAAACTCTTTGTTTCAAAATGGTGACCGGTTAGAATCTTCGATGCAGGAAGCTGTCTCTCAAACGTGGACTTTTTCGATACACAAAAGCAGATGCCTCTCAGCCCACATCCGATACAGATAACTTTGCATCTGAGTTGAAAAAGGAATATTTACAAGTAAAAGACATCTTGAACAAAGTGTTGTTGCCGAACTACTTGAAAGTGTTTGATGGTAGACAAGGTATTTCTAAAGAATGTCACAGTTCTTTATCAGTAATTTCTAAGTGTGCACGCTATACAGAAACAGCATTGAAACAATTGCATACATTGGACATACGCTTTTTCATAAATTACATTAAAATAAATTATGGTAATCTGAGTAGTAGCAGACGTTATATTCATCCATCAAACACTGGATTTGCAGACAACTTTGAGAATTGGCACAAAAATTTTGAACACATGCAGTGTTCTCAATGGGTGAAAATTAAAGGAGGGCGGCCACATGGCACCACACTCTTAAAAAAAAAAAAAGCAAAAAAAAAAAGCTTGGTTACTTTGTGTGTTGGTTGGGCGACCTTGTGGAAAGACATACTCCTTATTTTGCCTATCGAAGAAAGTGGATATGAAATACAAGCTGACTCATGTTGTGACAGTTGTCAGTGTAACATTCACAGGCAATTCTGGTTTTTCTAAACCGATCATAGTTTTAATATTATTATTTTAATAAGGCGTATCATAAAATATTGTTTGTTTCCGGTTACCCGACCGACCCTAATTTGAACCTGCCGACCCTAAAACGATTTCCACGAAAACATTCCAAAACTATCACAAGCACTAATTTTGTGTCATTTAGGGGATAACCCTACTGTGTTTTCCGATTTGCGGACGTATATCGGTGGTTTTACTGTCGCAAAATTAGTTTTATTGGTGACCCGTTAGCCACGAAATGTTTTCTTCTAACAATTGATTGATGGAGTTATTTCCCTTCAAATTGAAGTTCGGTAACTTTCGTGAGATATCAGGCGAAGAGTCGGAAAATTGTTTTCACGAATATATGCAATCTTTTCCGATTTACTCTACATCTAGCGTAGCGAGGTGTTCCGATTAATAATAATAATAATAACTATATTTAATGATTTACTCCAGTGACAAACTGGCCTTGTAAAAATTTAGTGACCTCATAAACTAGGGGAGGGAATGTTTACCGATACTGATGGAGTTTACTGCCAAATCAAATGATTAAATATGTCAGTAAGATCTTGATGCGTTTCGTTATTTTTTGTAAGTGGTCACTGGGAACTTCTCGGGTTTCCGCTAAAAACATAGTCAGAATGACCATGTTTTTGACGTCCAATAGCCGATGATATTAAAGATAAAAATCAATGTGCTCTAGTGGCATCGTTAAATAAAACAAACTTTACTTTTCAACATTCGTTTGAGCATCCTGAGCATTTGTACTGCATTTTTATTCATTGGACCAATTGATTGCTTCAAACCAAGTGTGTACTTTAATACTGGATGCATACAGAATAAAACTAACATTGCAAATTATAAAATTGGTAAGTCTACCATTTCTTAGATACACTAGGAAAGATAATATTCATAACATTTTTTTTTAAATGTTATTGTTGGACAGATAAATATAGAACCCTTCTTTTCAGTTTTCATTAAAAGAAATTGTTATAACTTATTTACTGGTTTCTATCCAATTAAGGTTCAACCAAGTCTGTCCTGGACCAGTACAGAAGTTAAGTGTTAGTATGAGAGTAAACCTTCTGCCTATTATTAAACAGCAAGGGGTATTTTGTATGTACTCTCCCACAGATAGGTTAGCACCATGTTGCCCTCAAAATCAAAATGCCTAGCCTTTTATAAAGTTATAAGTTGCCCATGTAAAAAGAAGCCTTTAAACACACCTATGTGGATAGTACTACATATTTCCTTTTTTGAATTAAATTATGAAATAAATATAGAAAATAAAATGGCCATAGGATTTTTGTCCTTTTGAAAATTGTATAATGGAAAAAAAAAAAAGCCCTTATATTTAAAACTGTACATAAAATATGCCCCCAAAATGTCACTTTACCGTGCCTTACTTATTTCTAGGGAAAACACTGTGATGAATGGTATTGTTGGTTTGCATAATGCATTTCTATATATGCAGAGGTTATTTTGGATACCGGTAGTCAACACCTTTATTTAATATCTATAAATAAAATTATTTTCCTAAATAAAATGTTTTTCCTACCTACCTACCCTATATTTTTCCAGCATGTAATAGGAAACAAGTAATTTTTTTTTTTTCGGCCTAAAGATTTCAAGATATAGGTAAAACAATAAAGTTGTTTGTAAAGTCCCTAATGTGAGATAAAAAAAAAATTCTGTTCATCTTCATCAAATGAATCGATCGCTTTGATATTGCCAACTGAAGAAAAGTAGTTTCGTTTTTAGAAAGGTGGTGTATGTATTATTTGGCACCCAAGATAAATTATTTTAATTATAAATACTACCACTTCCGTTGTTTTTTAAGCAGTGATATTCCCCCCAAAATTAAAAGTTTATAACATGCATTTGGAATGACAAAAATTACGGAAAATAAAATTCATTAGTTACAGCTAATTAAATCTGTAATTGAGGACAACATATCAGACGATAGTTAGTGGAAACAAAAGACAGAATGATCGGTCTGATCACATGACACATTTGGCGCCAAAGTGGTTTTTCAGTCGAAGATTGCCGAGTCGATAACAAATAAAATGTTTTCATTGCTTAAATAAAATAAAACTTTTATTGCATGTATCAAACATACAAATGGATACAGGTATGGGACATTACGGTAGCTGTCGTAAGCTACTGAAGTTTTTCATCAGTGTGCAGAAGGATGATTATTTTTGTGTGGAAAAAAGAGTGCATTTGGAAATAGCGGAGATGGGTGCTGTAAAATATAGTATGGTGTTGGAAAATAAAGAAGGAGTGGCAGAACGTGAAAGGCAAAATGCAATAGCGGCGTGTGGCAGGTCACCCCGTTTAAATGGAGCAACGAGAACACTGACATGTACACACATGCATACACGCACACACACACACACACACACACACACACACACTATGTAGGTCTTTGGTCCTTACAATACACATTTGTAATCTCATTTTCTGATAAATAAATTATGGATGTTTCAAGTCGTTTGGTTTAATATTCTTGTGCAAACTACATCTTATATTTGTTTTTGTTTTTTGTTTCAGCATCGTATGTTGACAGTTTAGTTACCCAACACAAAGGAAAGATTTCTATGGATCAGCTTTGTCTGATAGCCACGTCCCGAGTGACCGAGAAGAGTGGTAATAGTAAGTCCTGACTTTCTCTTATGATTAACGTGCATGATCTGGCTTGCCTGAGGTTTAATGGGTGTTAGGTTTGATCACCCACCATGGGGCGAGGCGTAGCTCGATGCTCGGTCTGTGTGGGATCGATCTCTGTCGGTAGGCCCATTGGGCTATTTCTTGTTCCAGCCAGTGCAGCACAACTGGTATATCAAAGGCTATGGTATGTACTGCCCTGTCTGGGGGTGGTGCATATAAAAGATCCCTTGCTGCTAATAGAAAAGAGTAGCCCATGAAGTTGTGACAGCAGGTTTCCTCTCTCAATATCTGTGTGGTCCTTAACCATATGTCTAACACCATATAACCGTAAATGAAATGTGTTGAATGCGTCATTAAATAAAACATTTCTTTCTTTCTTGGATCACCCACCATAGGCTTTGGTTGGTTCTTCTCTCCTCACTGGTACACCAAATGCTGTGGTTTGTACCGAACTGTCTGTGAGGAAAAGCATATAAAAGATCTCTTGCTGCTTTTCGATCAGAGTAGCCTGTTTGGCAGAAATACCGTTCCTTCTCTCTCTCTCTCACTCTGCAAATAGCCATACCGTATTTTCCCTATATATAATGCGCATCCCCCACTTTGAACATTTATTCCAAGAAAAAAAAACCATGAACCACAATATAATGCGCACCGTTTTTTTAAACCACAAAATCGACGGTGAATACAAAATGTACCGCTTTCTCCCTGTCACCAAAATTAAAGAAAAGCAAAAGCAGATGTATATTCAAGAAACAAAACTTAAGTTAGGTACTGGAGTACATAGACCTGCATGTCACATTAAACATAGCCTAGTACTTGCGTACTTACATGTCACAGACTCACACATGCATAAATGAAAACAAAATTATATACCTGTGACGGTACATGCTCTTAATTTGTTTTCGCCTGTGGCGATATTAATTGTTTTAGAGGGCCGTGTGCAGTTCCAAATTGCACTTAAGCCCAGATGGGCAACTTGTTACGTGATACCTTTGCGCGACGGTCATCGAGCTTTTCTAATACACACGTAGCGCAGGTGTGGAGGCCATGTGGCTAGTAGTTACGTAATATCTCCGGTAGTGCTGTTTATGGCCAGGGGATTGCTCGCGGAATGGCGACAGCCAGTCTGACGATCAGAGAAAAATATACCGACTCTGGGAGAGGTAGAAATACCAGATGATACGTGAGGTGCCGCGATGTACCCCCAGGCGATATTCGCTGTCTCTGAGAGTTTTGAATAAATAGCTAGGTTTTTAGAGATATCGAGGAGAAACATTTGGAAGTATCCAGGGGAACGGTCGTCGTCCACTGAACGATCTATATTAGTTCAGACGGGACTTTGGTAAATATATATTTCTGCTCTGTGTATAACCTTGATGTGATTGATGTGACTTTAAACATTTTAATACTGTATTATACCAATATTATTTAGACGGTAATCTGTAGGCTAACTTTCCTAAATAATTATAAAAAGCTTAGCCAGTCATCCTAGAGGACCTAGGTAAACTGTAGGTTATTGTCTTTATTGTGATAGGTACCAGTATTAATTCTGGGTTACAAGGTTACTGAATGAGTAGTTAAGGGTTAATTAAAAATTAACCAGTTAGGAATAGAGCTGTAATTCCTTTATTAATTAAGTTCCCCTGGAAGCGTTTCTCAATTATCACACGTGTGGGTGTTGTGTCACGGTGAAGTGATTAGCATATTGTGTAAACTAGACACCTAGAGATTAACTAATTAAGTGATCAGTTCTGGGTTGTTATTATTGTTGTTATTAATTAACTACTGCAGCAGTACATTTGTCAGCGTAAGTTAATACAGATTCCAAAGTGTATTGTGTTTTGTTGTGTTTTCTAGTGAACTAAACGTGCTATAATAATATATACCTTATATAAGATCGTATCTCTGATCATACCTAGAGACGAGCCACAGCAGGTATAACTGCCTGTTACAGAGAGATCTAATATTTGGATAATCGTGTTTCATCCAGTTACGGGTATTGTAGGATCCCCGTGACAATACCCATACACTGTAAATGACTAATAAATAAATGAAAACAAAAATACAACAGATTACATTTGGTTCTTATGGCTAACGTGAATGCGCGAGATTTCAAAATTTATAGTAGTGTGGTATATTTCTGGTTTGACGGAAATGGCCGAATTAAATCTAATGGAAATTAAAAATATTTACGGTCCAGTTTTGGCATTTTTGTGCTTTTTTTGTAGATTTATTTTGCATTTATTACAACCAAGTGAAAAGCGTTTCGTTGTAATGAACACTGTCAATAAGTTGAATAACCTGTAAAGTACCGTAAACTGCCAACTGCGATATTTTATGGGTGATCGCTGGACATTTTTAAAAGATAGTTTTTTCTATTGCTATGTATAGTGTGCACCCCCATTTTTAACCTGTATTTTCTGAAAAAAAGTGTGCATAATACATGGGAAAATTTTTTAAATGTGCCGAGGTGTTGTTAAAAATATTAATTTCCTATAATCCAGTAATCTGGAATATAGATTTATTCACTGAACACTGTGTGTTAAATGCTAATAACTAAATCTGACATAACCAAAATTTGGTAAAGTGACCCAGGAAACATATCATTGAGCTAACTGAATTACACTTGTTTGATTTGAGAACCTGTTTGTTGTTCACGTGCTTTAGGTGGTGTATATTTACCCCTGAGATTGCCCATTGTAATCTGAAATGCTTTGGAGATTGCCATGAAGTTTTTAATTGACAGTAGCACTTTTTAACTGTGGACTATATTTGATAACCCCCCAGCATGTTTTTTGCTGTGGAAATTGTCTTAATTTCAGGGTTGATTTAAATCCTATGAATAATAATTTTAATTATATAACCAGACTGTCATTTTTAAGAGGCAATCACCTGCGACTTTCGTAATGCCTTTTGTGTATAGTTTATCATGTACTGTTCAGGGCGATTTACTCAGTTTTGACAGAACTGTGGCCCTTGATCATAGGAGATACAAAAGTTTGTTGGGTCTGAAAGGGGACATGTATTTATTTACACATTTTAGACAGACCTATGGCCCTTCAACTGAGGGGATATAAAAATTTGTTGGATTTAGTAGGGGACATGTATTGCTTTAACAGTACTCTCAGAATGCTTGTTTCCTAAGTTTTCACTTGTATTTTAGATCGCCCGTTCACAATGTTTTATGAAGGAAGAAAGTTCAAACCAGCGTGGAAAGTCCCTCAGGAAAACCATGTGCAGGATGAATCGGATTTCAGCAGGAAGGCTTTCAAGAACTTTGGTGAGACATTTATAAAATCAAATCATTTTGGGTTTCTTATAGTACCCAGACTGTTTGTTTGCTTAGTTATAATGGACATTTGTATAACGACCACCTGTCTATAAAGAACTCTTAAGTTCATCCCAACATGGTTCTATAATTCTTACCATGTCATTGAATGAGTGGGACATTGTAATCTTTATTGTATAATAAGAATTACAAAATTCCAAGTGTGGGAATGTATCATAGAACAGAAATTTGCAATGCATTATCTCAAAAAGACAAATATATTAAAACAAAAATGTTTAGCAATTTGACACGGCTGTGTTATATTCTAAGATATAAGCTACATTCATTGTCATGATAGTTAAGCATTTTGTATTGAAAATATCCTCTTACTTATATACTGTTGATGCATTAATTAAATCCAGTGTCTGATTTCACATTTGAAAGTACGAGTTTTCTTTTATTTACTAAATTGCTCAACCTTTTTTGTCTTGGTATATGTCAGCTAGAACCCTGTTATTCTCATATCTCGACATGATTAAAAGATTTCTTTTAGTCTGTTAATCTATGGACAATGCCGGAAAGATGAAATGGACATGTGCATGCTATCTTGCCCATACATTGATTGTTTAACTCATTCATTTATCCTAAAGAAGGATCCTCCACCTCATTGTACTCTTGACAGAAAACAGGAAAAAGTGCATTTGGTTTGAGAAATGTGATGGAAACATTTCAGTTCCCTCCTGAACTATTGTTAATTTAGTTTTTAGATACACATACATATACACATTCAGTCTTTTATTCTAAATAGTTTTTAGGACTTCAAGACTAGATGCTATGTAATAAATGCAGGTATTTTACCTCTACGCAAAGACCTCATTGTTGCAATAATTTTTATTTACAGTATTACATTTGTTGTTATATTCTGTTTATATTTACAGACCTGATAAAAGCCTCAGGACCTAGAGATCTAGAAAGTGTAGTGGGGGAGGAAGATATCCGCTACTTTGGTGTTGACACTTCAGACGTACAGACGATGGAAACTGGACTCCTCGAGAATCCATTGAATGTAGACCTGTGGTTGAAACTTGCCAACAGAAAACTTTCTTCTGAAAAGTAAGGTTTTTGTTTTTGTTAGTTTATTGGGGGTTTAGTGACCCCTATGTGGATGCATTAAAATTAAATTAACCTAATTTTAATTTCATGAAATAGAAATTAAAATTGTTAGTGTAATGATAAATATCATTAATTTGTCATGATGTAGTATCCAACCAAATAACTTCTGGCTGGATCTTAGTTTGAGGTGCACCCAACTTTTGATAGAGCAGTTAACACAAGTTCTGTGATTGGTGATAAATATGAGTGTGTTGGTTGTAAACAAAATTAGTTTCATCTGGGCAAAAAATGTATGCGATTTTATTTCATCTAGTACCACTGTGTCAAGTAGCCTTGTGCTTGAAACATGTATGGGGTAAATGTCAAAAAAAAGTACTAAAATTTTGTGTGGAACTAGGGTAATCATAGATGCTACCCATTTTCTCTGAAATGAGCATCTTGACCCCCATTTTTTTCTCATTCACTTTAAGGTTGAGGGGAGGTAGTATTTATATCTGTGGTGTTTATGTCGATTGATATGCTGCAGGTAGGAGTTTTAACCATATATGTTACTATTGTCTATAACCTTAATTAAATTAAGTAGTCAATTATCTTACCCATTTCTCGTGAATGTTTCAGCTCTCCAGAATCGTGTCTGGACCAGTCTCTCAGCGTTCTGTCTCGTGGCTTGGAGGCCAACAAGACGAGCTGCGACCTCTGGCACCGCTACCTGGTTCTGTATCGGAAACACCAAGATGCCAGCGACATCCTAGACCTGTGCCAAACAGCCCTGCAGTACGCTCCCAGCTACGACATCTGGTGGCAGGTAGGAACTGTTCTTTCTTTTACTGGCGGCAGGATTTAGCTCAGTTGGTTGAGTGCTCGCTTGAGGTGCTTACATTGCAGGTTCGAACCACCTCGGTGGATCCATTCAAGTGATTGTGGGTTTTCTCGTTCCAACCAGTGCACCACAACTGGGCAAAAACTGTAGTATGTGCTTTCCTGTCTGTGGGAAAGTGCATATAAAAGATTCCTTGCTACATTAGAAAAAATGTACTTGGTTTCTTCTTTTGGTCAGAATTACCAAATGTGTAATATCAGTGTGCTCTAGTGGTGTTGTTAAACAAAACAAACTTGTTCTTTTACTGTGTTAAGCAGATTGTCCTGAGTGTTCTGTCATTGTTAATGTGTTTCCGACTAGTATTGCCTTTTAAATGACTAAAATTACATATGACATTAACATTTTCTTGTTTAGATTATCATTGTGTATATATCATTATATGCAGTGACTTTTTGATTGCTCTAATGTTTGCAGTTTGAGTCTAGACTTGTAAAGTTTTATAAGCATGGTTCCAGGGCCCTATAAAACGATTGGTCTAAACTCAAATTTTTAATGACATAACATGCATGTTTTCCCTAGCTTGTTTTAGCATGGTGTAGCATCATGCCTCAATACTGTAGCACCATCTTGCCTTAATCAGTGTCATGTTGCCCTAAGATTAAACAAGCCTTTTTCAATAATTAATTCTAAAATTGCCTTTGTAAAACATTCAGAAAATATATTATTAATTAATAAAATATTCTTGTTATATATTTTACCATTCATTTAATAAAGCAAGCACATTAATTATATTTATTTTTATTTCAATTACTAAAAATGGAGAAAATGCCTCAAAAGTATTTGGTCTACCATGCCTTGCCATGTTTTTTTAGGGAAAACACTAATGGTGTTGCCATGGTGTCTGGGATGGTGCATATAAAAGATGCCTCACTGCTAATGGAGAAGATTAGCTCATAGAGTGATGGCAGTGGGTTTCTTCTCTCATCTTCCATGTGTGTTTCTTAACCATACACCCAATGCCATATAATCATAGGCAAAAATATGTTGAGTGTTAAATAAAACATTTCTTCCCCCACCACTTTAGAAGATATAGTTGAAACTGCCTCTCAAGAGCAAGAATTTTGGCTTTTGATGTGTAACTATCTTGATTTTCCTGATAGAAATTTGTTTGAATTAATTTTTCAACGAGGCTACTTTATTTTTAAAACAGTCTAATGACTCAGTTGTAAGTTAAATGATCAGTTAGTGGAATTGCATCTAAAGTTACAAGTATTACATATCTATTGCTACAAAACTGGAATTTTTGAACTGTTGAATTTAAATACACTACAAAACCCATAAATGTAATGATAATAGCAATACTGCAGTTACTGATTTCTTATATATGTTGTCCACAATCTTTAAGAGGTAGTTTGTGCTTTTGGTTTGTATTATTCAATTCAAAACCACAGCTGGCCGGGCAAGCTCTGGCACTCGCCAAATTCGCCAATTGGGAATTTTAGGAACAATTGGCAAATTTTATTTTAATGTGGCAAACAAATTTCAAGCAATAATTGGTATTTTGTTGGAAAATAACTGTGGTTTTGCATGTTTAAAAATAATTTGGCGAAATGTTTTGCTCATCCAGAGCTAGTCCTGGCTGGCCTTTGTTTTTGTTTTTGGTGGGTGGGGGTTGTTATTGGGGTGGGTTTTTTGGGGGTGGGTGTTAGAGCACAGTGTCATATATTAAGCCAAAGAATCTCGGATTAGCAGTAACCCTTTTGACTAGATGATTTCTGAAATTCAGTAAAACAAACCTAGAAGAAACCTAGAGGTGAAAGGGTTAAGATGTGCCCTGTCATTATGATACATGTACAACTTCTTCACCACTTAAGGGGCGGGATGTAGCCCAATGGTAAAGCACTCTCCACGAGGGACCGGCGTCGTGGCAGGCCATCGGTCTACAGGCTGGCAGGTACTAGGTTCGGATCCCAGTCGAGGCATGGGATTTTTAATCCAGATACCGACTCCAAACCCTGAGTGAGTGCTCCGCAAGGCTAAATGGGTAGGTGTAAACCACTTGCACCGACCAGTGATCCATAACTGGTTCAACAAAGGCCATGCTTTGTGCTATCCTGCCTGTGGGAAGCACAAATAAAAAATCCCTTGCTGGTAATCGGAAGTAAAGTAAAAGTAAAGTTTGTTTTATTTAACGACGCCACTAGAGCACATTGATTTTTAATCTTATCATCGGCTATTGGACGTCAAACATATGGTCATTCTGACACTGTTTTTAGAGAAAACCCGCTGTCGCCACATAGGCTACTCTTTTTTTACGACAGGCAGCAAGGGATCTTTTATTTGCGCTTCCCACAGGCAGGATTCTAATCGGAAGAGTAGCCCATGTAGTGGCAACAGCGGGTTTCCTCTCAAAATCTGTGTGGTCCTTAACCATATGTCTGATGCCATATAACCGTAAATAAAATGTGTTGAGTGCGTCGTTAAATAAAACATTTCTTTCTTTCTTTCTTTCTCCATGAGGGAGACTGGTTTTAAGTCAGCATTTTAAAAACACTTACTTGTGATATTTGTATATCATAGCTCTGTATACTTTTATAGCATTTAACTAGAATTTTTGTATTGATACACAGATAATTATTTCATATGAAGAAATTTAACTTTTTTTGACACCTAACAAATGATATCATTTATGTTCTCTCTCACTCAATACCTACTCACTCACTCGAATCCCACCCACCCAAGACCGTCCCATTAATTTATTTATTTACTCATTCATTCATTCTTTTTTCTTTCTTTCTTCCTTTCATTCATTCATTCATTCATTCCATCCATCCACGAGTTCATTAACTGAAGTGTGTAGTTTAACTCCTTATGTTGTAAGCATCTCACACTATGATATACCAGTAATACAGATAAGTCTTGCACATGTCACAGTGAGAGTACACCTTTAACACTTGTTTGACATCTGCAGATTACTGCCAGCAGACTGGGTTAAAGGAGTACAGTCTGCAGTTATTGAATTCCTGGCTCTAGTCTATAACTGTTGGTGAAGTGATGACAACATGGGCATGTATGCCATTCTCCCTGTCTGTTCTGTCTATTCCAGGACTCCCCATAAAAAAACACTTGGTTTCTGGTAACCCGATATCATTTTAACATGGGAATGGGGACTTTAATGTTTTCATAGCCCAGTGGTAAGGATGCTCGTCTGAGGTGCAGTGGTTTACAGGATCGATCCTTATCAGCGGATTTGTTAGATTATTTTTCTTGTTAGCCATCATTTCATGACTGGTTTATCATACAGATTTGAGAAAATATACTAAAGGAAAAATATACAGGTTCACATAAATAGTAACAGCAAATATTGCTACCAAAACCCTCAGTCCTTAGATTCAGGGATGGGATTTAGCTCAGTTGGTTGAGTGCTTGTTTGAGGTGCTTGTGTCGCACAATCAAACCACCTCGATGGATCCATTCAGCTGATTGGGTTTTTTTCTAGTTCCAACCAGTGCACCACAGCTAGACAAAGGCCGTGGTATGTGCTATCCTGTCTGTGGGAAAGTGCATATAAAAGATCCCTTGCTGCATTAGAAAACATGTAGTGGGTTTCCTCAGATGAGTCAGAATTACCAGATGTTTGATATCCAATAAATCAATAAATCAATGTGGTCTAGTGGTGGTGTTAGAGTCAGGAAGTTAAATTGTGGTACTGGCAGTCAGTCCCATATTACATGGTTAGAACATAACAGCACGGATGGCAATTGCCGTCGTTGAAATATGATTTACCATGCATAACCGATGGCACTTTTGTGCTGCTGGATCAAAATTACTGCTGTCTGTACATCTCAACAACAGCAAAATTAATATATCTGGTGTACATTATCTGTCAGTTTATAACATTTGTACATTTGAAATATGTCTACATGCAACAAAATAGCCTTTCAATCATATTTATTTGCTGCAACTAAGTCACTGTTTAAAAAAAATGCTGTTGGCAGGCTAAAAATTTCCGTCTGTTTCGCCCACAGCAATTTTTTTTAAAAATCAAATGCTGTGGGTGATAAATTCTTACGTTCGAGCCCTGATATTACATCTTTGTATGTTATACAGACAGACATTAGTTGGATTTCTATACTAGTAATATTTTAAATTTGATCTATAATACCAGATGTTCTCTATCTGTTTCTTTCTAATAGTGTACAGTAAAAGACAAATTGCTGCTAATCAGATAGTCTTTCCTATATATTTTTCCTGAAACCCCAGTCTGCACACCACTTTGGAAAATCTTGTCTTATCCAACTGTCTGCATTAATATCATATATTGCAGATATCTTTGATGGGTCCTTAACCATATGTCTGTGCTCCGCAAGGCTCAATGGGTAGGTGTAAACCACTTGCACCGACCAGTGATCCATAACTGGTTCAACAAAGGCCATGGTTTGTGCTATCCTGCCTGTGGGAAGCGCAAATAAAAGATCCCTTGCTGCCTGTCGTAAAAAAGAGTAGCCTATGTGGCGACAGCGGGTTTCCTCTAAAAACAGTGTCAGAATGACCATATGTTTGACGTCCAATAGCCGATGATAAGATTAAAAATCAATGTGCTCTAGTGGCGTCGTTAAATAAAACAAACTTTACTTTTAACCATATGTCTGATGCCATATAACTGTAAATAAAATGTGTTGAGTGCGTCGTTAAATAAAACATTTCTTTCTTTTTATATCTTTGATGGATGTTTACAGTAAGTTTGTCAATCAGAGCATAGGGAATGGATAACAACATTGCTATTTGTAAAATTATCTCACATTTGCACTGGTTATGTCAGAAATTGTTTTCTTTGGCGAAACCCTTGTTGGCACTAATTGTGCTGACAACAGTAATTTCACTTGATTGATTGCAAGACATTCAGTTAAGCATGCCATGTTTTGTCTCTTTTCTAGGCGATGTTTGTGAAAAGTATTTCAACTCATATCGGGGAGAAATGTGGATCCAAAATAAAGCTTAATCCATTGTTTTTTTAATCACAGTAATAAAGATAAATGCTATTCAGGTACCATTTTAAAGCTTACTTTGCTTGATGTTCGACACCAAATATTCATAGTTTAAAATGTAGTAGTCCAACTGGGCTATATCTCATTCCAGCCAGTGCACCAATACTGGTATATCAAAGGCCATGGTATGTGCTATCCTGTCTGTGGGTTGGTGCATATATGAAAAGAATGTGGCGGGTTTCCTCTCAAAGATTATGTCAGAATTACCAAATATTTGACATCCAGTAGCTGGTGATTAATAAATCAATGTGCTCTTGTTAAACAAAAACAAAACTTTTTTAACTTACAGGTTTATAATGTACTGAGATGTCATCAACTATTTCTTTGCTCTCCTTTCACAGTAATCAGGACTGATGTTTATAAAACCAACTTTATAAGTCCCCTACCGGTCCAACCTGAGGGGACTATAGGTTTCATCTCCATCTGTCTGTCTGTCTGTTTTTCTGTCTATCCCACATAAAATTTTCTGGAACTTTTTATTTTTGCAATGCCTCAAGATAGTGAGCTGAAATTTTGTGTTTAGCCTTATCAATGTCTGTTACAGATTAAATTTGACTTTCATACCAATTTACCCATTTTTCACACAATTTTGGCTCATGAACTTAGGGTATTCAAAAATAAGTTTTCTGCGAAAAAATTATCAATGCCTCAAGATACTGAGATGAAATTATTTGTATAGCTTTATCATGTACCAATACAGTTACAAATCAAATTTGACTTTCATGGCAATTTTGGAGTGGGATTTAGCTCAGTCGGTTGAGTGCTCACTTGAGGTGCTTGCGTCACAGGATCAAACCACCTTGGTGGATCCATTCAGCTGATTGTTTTTTTTCTTATTCCAACCAGTGCACCACAACTGGACAAAGGCCGTGGTATGTTCTTTCCTGTCTGTCGGGAAATGCATATAAAAGATCCCTTGCTGCATTAGGAAAAATGTAGCGGGTTTCCTCTGATGACTACGAGTCAGAATTACCAAATGTTTGACATCCATGATTAATTAATGCTCCAGTGGTGTCTTTAAACAAAACAAACTTCTTCTTCATCGCAATTTTTGACAGAGATATGGCAGATATAAAAATTTGTTGGGTTCAGATGGGGACATGCATTGCTTTAGCAGTACTCTCAGAATTCTTGTTTTACCTGGGTAATTTTAATCAAGTACCTGAAATCAAATACCTCGGTCACTAACTAACAGTCTTAGAAATAAATATTTGTCCCTGTGCTCTGACAATGAAAATCTGCTCAGACCTGCCAAATGTACCTCAGTGGTTGGTCATGGGACAAGTAAAAATATTCAGTGCTGTAGTCAAAAACATCATCCTTGTACTTGAATAAAACAAACCATCTATTTGGACAAGTGAAACTATTGGTGACAAGTGAAACTATTGGTGACAAGTGAAACTATTGGTGCTAAGTAGATTTCTAGATGTATTTTATCCAGTGGACTAGTGAATAATTCTCTTCATTTCGATTGCTAGCCTAATATTGTTGCCTTTTTGGTAATCTGTTCGAGGGAAGAAAAAATGCAGCAGTTTTGAATTATTTTGAAAAGATTTGTGTTTACAAACTAAGTAATGATAAGAATCACTTAACATTTATGAGACACTGTTTCTGCAATAGATCAGTTGCTGTTCACTAAAAACAACAGACTGTTTGCTTTCTATGTCTAGATTAAAATCTTTTGTTTTTACTCTGATGTATTCCAACAGGTTTGATGTTACAGAACAAATTAGGCTGGAGGGTTTTTTTTACAAAAGAGAAATAGTGATAAGAGTATTTGTAGATTTGTAGATTTTTTTTAAAAACAATGTTTTTTTTTTTTTTACACTGAAATATTTTCATTTAATTGCATCCAGATTTTTAATTCTTTAATTTTCACACTAGTAATGTCTAAATTTAATTATCAAAAACGTCTCTAATAGTGAAAACTAGGACATATAATGTTTAAAGGGTAATTCCTGAATTTGCTTTAATTTTTAAGATGTTATCGACTAACAGAGACTTTTTAACGATTGTAATTACACATCAAATATAACTTTCTGCATAAAATATTAGTGGCTGTATATTAAATGTGTTTCTGATCCTTCTAATATTTGTACTATGTTAAATTTCATTTTATTTCCTAAAAGATGTTCTATTTGTCCGTACGAAATTATTTGAAGACAAAATCCAGTTTGGGCTTCTTACAAATATTAAGATGTCCAGAAACACTTAGAATATACAGACACTGATATTCTAAATGAGAAAATATATTTAATATGTAAGTTTAATCGTAGAAATATTTTATTAGTCAGAAACATGTTATTCAGCAAACTAAGGAATGTTCCTTTAAGAACTAGAGTCTGTCACTTTAATACAGAAATGTTTTGCAAATTTGATATTGCTCAGTCCTCTACATTACAACCGATTTGGTCACATGTGTAACCATTTTTTCATTTGGCACCTAGATTGAAAAGTTAACATAGAGGTCAGCCATAATTTCCATATCATTTTACTAAAAATTAAATACTAACAGTGCAGTTATGTTACTGCCCCTTTTAAAAAAAAAATTAACCGTGGCCTCAACACCCCTACCAAAACACTCTAACAGTCCCATAATAGAAAGGAAGGAAGTAAATGTTTTACTTAATGACACAGTCAACACAATTTTATTTATGGTTATATGGTGTCAGACATATGGTTAAGGACCACACAGATATTGAGAGAGGAAACCCGCTGTCGCCACTTCATGGGCTACTCTTTTCAATTAGCAACAAGGGATCTTTTATATGCACCATCCCACAGACAGGGTAGTACATACCATGGCCTTTGATATACCAGTCGTGGTGCACTGGCTGAAATGAGAAATAGCCCAATGATAACAATGACGGGGATTGAACCCAGACCAACCACACATTAAGCGAGTGCTTTACCACTGGGATACATCCCGCCGCGTCCCATAATAGAGTCAATTGGTTTCAGAAAACCATTTTTTTTTTTTTAAGGAGATGTCTTTTTTTCTGAACTAAAGGAATTTGCACTGAATATAGTTACTGTACCTGTATGTTTGCTCCAAGGTAAACATGTAGATGTGCTGATGTAGATACGTATAAATTCCACTTTGGTGGGATTCACAGAATTTTATATTAGAAAAAAATCCATCCTGCCAAAATTAATTTGATCTTAGTGTTGTCAGATCTTCCCAAACTGTTGTAGTGGTTATCTCCCTTACATCATCCATTACCATAGTTTGACACCCAATAGCCGATGTATTTTTCGTGCTGGGGTGTCGTTAAACATTCATTCATTCATTCCCTTACATCATATCAAATTTTAAAGGAACAAAAAACGCCACCTACATGCTTAATTCATTATTTTAAAATACTTTTTTTTTTTTTTTCTATTTTTTAAATTTATTTATTCATGTTAAAGCCCCTGTCTCATTTCACCATTATTTAATATCTTTTTTTTTTTTTTTTTTACACACTTGATGGTTTAAAAAAATCATTCCTTATTTTTGATAACACATTCTAATAACACACATCCATATGATATCAAATTAAAGACATGGCTGGCTGCTCTTAGGTGATGACCAGGGCCCTGTTCCAATGAAGCAATCTTAGCACTACTATCACCACAAATACCTACCATCATGACCATAGCGGTTTTTTCGACAATCGCCAGCCCGTTCCACAACGCGGTGTAGTTTACTATCGTCGTAAATTACTGTAAAAATGTACAATATGTACGAGGCAGTTGTAAGCCACAAACATAGATGTCAAATGGCAGTTAGGTTATTATTTGATAATTTTCTAAGGATACTAACTTTTTGTGTAAAAATGGATCTGATGTATACCAAATACCTTTTATGAAACTCCAGCATTCAATGAAAAACATTCTAGGCCATACAACCTTCACACTAAAATACGGAAGATAATTCACTTGTCTTATGCATTCAGCGATTATCACTTACCAAATAAACTGGCAAAATTACTTCATGGATGTACGATACCAATGAATATATCCAAGATGTTCTAAAAATCTGGTAACCAATTTATTATTTAACTAATTCGCACTTCTTTGCTAAGAAGATTTTAATCAATCAATAAAGGGGCATTTACGATTACCGTAAACTCACTTTAAGTCACTACAATTTTAGCTACAATTCTTTCATGGAACGGGGCCCATTTTACATAAGCAATCTTAGCACTAAGATCACCTTGTTTGACTACAAGGTAGTTATGCATTAAGGTGATCTTAGGGCTAAGATCACTTTGTGGAACAAGATCCTGGGACATAATTCATTGACTTCTAGCAATTTTGCAACCTCACAGTGCAATGCAAAACTATATGCAAGGATGATGCATATTTGCTTATGAGAGTTTTAAGTAGGTCCCAGATCACCAGTGCCATATGATCCTGTGAAAAAACCCACAATTGAAATTGATTACTAGTAGTCTGTGGCATGTAACTTAACCTGAAACATATTTGTCTGTAAAGCATAAGATGCGCTGTTGGTTTAAGATCGATCCCCGCCAGTGGACCCATTGGGCTATTTCTCATTCCAGCCAGTGCACCACAACTGGTATATCAAGGCCATGGCATGTGCTATTCTGTCTGTGGGAAGGTGCATTTAAAAGATCCCTTTTTACTAATTGAAAAATGTAGCAGGTTTCCTCTCTAAGACTATATATGTCAGAATTGCCAAATGTTTGACATTCAATATTCAATGATTAATAAATCACTGTGCGCTAGTGGTGCCGTTAAACAAAACAAACTTTCACTTTCACTTTTTTGAGTAAAAGATGTAAAACTGTGGGTAGATTAGTGTACATGTACTTCAGAACTGTGAGAGGAAATACTAAATGACATGACCTACATGTAACTCAGCCCAAATGTCACTATAAAATAACAGGTGTGATAAACATGTCCCCAGGGTACAGAATTGAAGAAACACTTTTGTCAAAACATTATTATGACCATTTGCAGGAAATTGGTTGCAGTGTTCACAGTGATGGCTCATTTCCCAGAATATCACCTGCCATGCAGTTGTTTGTGTTTTCCTACTGGAATGTCCATATCTCACTGGAAATGTGTTATTTTGTTGAATGTTAGTGTATGTCACAATTGATACATTACTTGGTTACTGTTGTTTTTGTCTTCTTTTTTATTATTATGCAGCAACACTTGCTAGACCCTTTGGGTTATTTTGCATTCCAACCAGTGGTATGAAAGGAAAGGAATATTTGTTTAACAACCCTTCAGCACATTTTAAACAACAGCTATTTGGTGTTTAATGTATTGAGGCTGTGAATTTAGCACACTTCAGTGCTAACGCAAATCCAAGATTTTGGGTCTGAAGCATAAAATTATGAAACGAAATCTCCAAAGTTTAATATTAAATCATGTTAATAATTCTGGGGGAATCTTGAAAAAAATATATATCCCCGTATTCAATGCCTGATAAATTATTTTCATAATTACTTTTTTCCCCTTGATGCACAGTTAATGGAGAAAAAGGCAATATCTACAGAATTTATTGTTCCTGGATGCTCGTGGTTCTCTCTCTCTCCCCCCCCCCCCCCCCCCAATATGTTTATCCACCCCACCTTCTGCACCTGCCTATAATGACTTTTGAGTGCACACATGGAACAGGTCAAAGGTGTTGTCATTTTCCATCATCTTGATGGATGTATATTACTTCTTGCCGGAGCCCATCATTTTCATTGTAGATTTCAACATGTCTTTGATCAAAAGACTTAATCTGTATCCATCATCAAGCTAGCCGTACACCTTCACATGTGTCTAACTCTTAAGTGTTGTGTGTATCAAGACAAAGCTGTATTTGATACACTGACCGAATTTCTTTTTTTATCATTGGTCCGAGTTATCAAAACTTGTTAATGTTTTCCATTTTGTATTAATGGTACAGGGAATGTGGGCTGGAAGGAGCTGGGAATCAAACTGAAACACCTGCCCTGTCAATTTTAATGATGAGTTTCGTACTTTTAACAACATGAGTTTAAAAATGTTTGTGTAGGCAAAAAATCTGTTAATATAATTTGTTAGAAGCATGCACGCACACAAAAAATGTACATGATGCCAAAAATAGCAGTGTTTTGTGACCTGGGCATGAACAGTTGTTTTATGACATTCCATGTTTGTAGAAAAAAATGTGAAACATTTTTGAAGGCAAATTATCTAGAGGATTATTTAAAGACATAATTTGACAGGTGAGAAATGCTTCATTATAAATGATTAGCTCCCCAAGCTTGTGTGAATGGAACAGCCCATCTAAGGGAGTATCGAATAGTGGTCTCTTAGGATAAGTGGTTGCTTAATACAGGTCAGTTTGTACACATACTATATTGGTATACTTTGAGGATACAAAGAGGCGGAATTAATGGTAAAACGCTTGCCTGATGCGCTGTTTGTCTAGGATCGATCCCTATCAGTGGGCCCACTGGGCTATTTCTCATTCCAGCCAGTGCACCATGATTGATATATCAAAGGTCATGGTATGTGCTATCTTGTCTGGGATGATGCTATTAATGAAAAAATGTACATGTTTCCTCAATAAGACTGTACGTCGAAATTACCAAATGTTTGACATCCAGTACCAGAAAATAAATCAGTGTGCTCTAGTGGTGTCATTAAACAAAACAAACTGTAACTTTGAGTATACAAGCCTGTGTTAACGGAGCAGCCATCTAAGGGTTAGGGTGGGACGTAGCCCAGTGTTAAAGCATTCGCTTGATGTGCGGTTGGTCTAGGATCAATCCACGTTGGTGACCCCATTGGGCTATTTCTCGTTCCAGCCAGTGCTCCACAACTGGTGTAATAAAAGCAGTGGTATATACTATCCTGTCTGTGGATGGTGCATATAAAAGATCCCATGCTGCTAATCGAAAAGAGTAGTCCATGAAGTGGCGACAGCAGGTTTCTTCTCTCAATATCTGTATGGTCTTTAACCATATGTCTGAAGCCATATAACCGTAAATAAAATGTGTTGAGTGCATTGTTAAATAAAACATTTCCTTCCTTCCTTCAGTCTGAGGGAGTATCAAATAGTGGTCTCTTGAGACAGGTGGCTGCTTAATACAGGTCAGTTTCTACATGAACTGTTGGTATACTTTAAATGTGTTAATGGAGCAGCCATCTCAAAAACTGACTGAGTAAACCAGAATTTCTTAAAACCAGATGTTTATCATTGTCTCTTTTAAATATTAGGCTCATTGTGCTATTTCTCACTCCAGCCAGTGCACCACGACTGGTATGTCAAAGGCCGTGGTATGTGCTATCCTGTCAATGGGATGGTGCATAGAAAAGATCCCTTGCTGCTAATCTAAAAGAGTAGCCCATGAAGTGGTGACACCAGGTTTCTTCCTTCAATATCTGTGTGGTCCTTAACCATATGTCTAGCACCATATAGCCGTAAATAAAATGTGTTGAGTGCATTGTTAAATAAAACATTTCCTTCATTTCCTTCCTTTTAATATACGGGCCGGGACGTAGCCCAGTGGTAAAGCAATTACCTGATGCATGGTCAATCTCGGGTCGATCTGTCGGAGGGCCCATTGGGCTATTTCTCATTGCAGCCAGTGCACCATGACTGGTATATTAAAGGTTGTGGTATGTGCTATCCTGTCTGTGGAAATGGTGCATATGAAATATCCCTTGCTACTAATGGAAAAAATGTAATGGGTTTCCTCTCTAAGACTATATATTAGAATTACCAAATGTTTGACATCCAGTAGCCGATTATTAATAAATCATTGTGTTCTAG
The DNA here is from genome assembly GCF_016097555.1 of Gigantopelta aegis. Classification (NCBI taxonomy): domain Eukaryota; kingdom Metazoa; phylum Mollusca; class Gastropoda; order Neomphalida; family Peltospiridae; genus Gigantopelta; species Gigantopelta aegis. The sequence continues at coordinate 19,324,933 of NC_054702.1, forward strand.
TGGTGTTGTTAAACAAAACAAACTTTTATTCTTTTAATATCAGTAAAGAAAACAACCTCTCTAAACCGGATACCCTTTTAAACCATACTTTTTACTTGATCCCGTGGGTGTCCGGTTTAGAGGGGTTTCACTGTCGTAGTACATGTATCTCTGTATTTCAAAGGGTCGGCTGAGAACTCATCTAGATCCATTCAACTGATTGGGTTTTTTCTCATTCCAACCAGTACACCACAACTGGTCAACGGCTGTGGTTTGTGCTTTGCTGTCTGTGGGAAATTGCATATAAAAGATCCTCTGATGACAAGTCAAAATTACCAAATGTTTGACATCCAATAGCCAATGATTAATTAATCAACGTGTTCTAGTGGTGTCATTAAACAAAACAAACTTTAACTTAAAAATCCTTAATTTACTTCATTTTAGTCAAATAAAATATATAAACAGAAGCATAATAACAAGATGGTTGAATTATAAATGCAATTCAGATCACAATTATAATTTGTGATATTTGTGTTAGAGAAGAAATTACCAGATATGTTACTCCTTTCTGATTAGCAGCAGGATATCTTTATGTATAACAGTGTGTAAAATAATTCCAACAACTAAGTGTTAAAAAAAACTTCGACAAGTTCTTACAGCATAGGTTCCCTTTTACCTGTCAGTTTAGTCAGTTTAGTGAGTTTAGTGAGAGAGTGTATGAAATATCTTCCTGTTCACCTTTCCGTGGGAGTGCATGGCATCAGTGCAGAACTGTTTTCAATTGACCCAAACCACCCATCTGTTCTAAAGTGGCCAATCTTTGTGTAACCCGCTAACCCTGATTGACACACTGTCGGGACTAATTAATGGATTCGGGTCGCACCTGAGGAGTCTAACTGCTGATTGCCTCTGACAGATTGGGGTCAAATCTACCTCCAGAGGTTGCATGTTTGTTGATTCCAGATGGGGAAAATCTGTAACTGAAATGTGTAAAAAGTTGGTAATTATCGCTTTTACAGAATGTTGAACATGGTGATAGATGCTGTTTTTAAATTGTAGGGTTTGTTTGGGTTTTTTTTTGCATGGAATATAAATTGCGTTCCACAAATTAGGAACAATGAACATTAATATTTATAAGTGTATTTCTATATAAAAAAAATAAAATTTCACCTTTGAAGGCAAATTTTAGGTGTTTGTTATCCATGTATTGGTGGCAATGTCACGTTTACGTGTACATTTAGCACTGCTTGAATTTGTTTGCATTTAGCTCCCATTTTTCAGAGATTTTTCCATTGTCAACATCATCAACTTATATGTTAAAGTTTTTCCTCTTTATTCACTTACCATAGTTTGACACCCAATAGCCGATGTATTTTTTGTGCTGGGGTGTCGTTAAACATTCATTCATTCATTCATTCATTCATTCATTCATTCCTCTTTATTCGCATTCCAAACAAATAATAAGTCCTTGATCAGTAACACTTGGGCAGTAGTCCCGTGTAACAGTAATTAAAATGTGTTGAGTCCATTCATTAAATAAAGGAGCAGAACATAGTCCAGTGGTAAAGTGATCTCTTGATGCACAGTCGGTCAGGATCAATCCCCATCAGTGACCCATTGGGCTGTTTCTCATTCCAGCCAGAGCGCCATGACTGGTATATCAAAGGTTGTAGTATATGCTATTCTGCCTGTGGGATGGTGCATATAAAAGATCCCTAGCTACTAATGGAAAAAAGTAGCAGGTTTCCTCTAAGATTTTGTCAGAATTACCAAATGTTTGACATCCAATAGCCGATGATTAACAAATCATTGTGCTCTAGTGGTGTCATTAAACAAAACAAACTTTTAACTTTTCATTAAATGAAACATTTCTTTCTTCCTTGGGCCATAATTGTAGCTCTAGATATTCATCTCCATGATTGGTTTTAAAAAAATTAAATATAAAATAACTTTTTTTTTCCTTTTAAAAAAAAGAAGTTATATTCAGTGAAATCTCTCTAAACCGGACAGTCATGGGACTAAGTAAAAAAAAAAAATCAAGTTTTTAGAATATCCAGTTTAGAGAGGTTATGGTCTATACTGATATTTAAAAAGGGAATGAAAAACATCGGTTTTGAGGGAATTCTGGTGTATAGAGGGTCCAGTTTTGAGGGAATTCTGGTGTATAGAGGGTCCAGTTTTGAGGGAATTCTGGTGTATAGAGGGTCCAGTTTTGAAAGGTTTCACTGTATATATTTTAAGGAAAACTAGATTAATCATGAAATTTAAAAGCACAACTTGTTTTTCTTTTTCTTTTTTCTTTTTTTATTTAAAGCACCACACACATTTAACACAGAGACAAAGACTTTTTTATCTCTCTTTTTTTTTGGACATTACAAATATGGATGATGATGATGATATGAATTGTGAAGCCGCAGTATTTCCATTTCAGTATGGAAGTACTTGACAGGGCCGTGCTCCACGATTACTGTCAGTTGAGCCAACTCGGAATCACCCGAGCCTGGGGTACACGGAACCTGCAGTGTATGCCGGGTAATCATCTCCCATGTGGGGTCACACACTTGGGAGACGCCCATATTCGCACCCGTGAAGTGGTTGAAACTTGGTGTATGTGGCCTTACACCTACCCACTGAGCCTAGTGGTGCACTCACTCTGGGTTGGAGCTGGTACTGGCATGGAAAATCCCCCATTGCCTCAGGTAGGATACGAAACCAGTACCTACCAGCCTCAAGTTCTATGGCATAACCACTACACCACCGAGAACAACTTAATAGATGTAATCATTACCTAATTTATTTTTCTTTATACAATGCCAAGGCCTAAGTTCCATAGATATCATGTTTTAAACCATATATAGATCACAAAATGTCATTACAAGTCATTATGAAGAAGAAAAAAAAAATAATCAAAAAAAATCTGAAATGAATTCTAAAAGCAGCAGCATCACATGTCATTAAAATAATTCTTGCTTTTTGTTGCTGTCCCTTTTTTTCCCATGACCGTTATTATTCAGGCTAAAGTCGTCTTGATTTTATTTTAAGTTTTTAATCTGTCTGTGTGTGCGTATTTTGATCTACCGTCTCCAAATGACAAGCCTCAAAGACTGAAGAGTTATTTATTATGAATAATCAGCCAACTGGACTCTCTTTGCTGAAGAGTCCACATTTTGTTTGCCCTGGACAAGAAAAATACTTGAAGAGATTTCCATTAGCTTAGAAAAATAATCCTGTCAGTTTAAGAGATTATTAATAAAGTGTTTTCCAGCTACTACTGTTCTGTAGAAAGGGAGAAAAAATGCTTTAATAAAAATCATTTACTCGTTCAAGTAGAGTTCCAATGATATGCTTCGTTTTGTCCTGATAGATCCTTTGTTTTTCAAGTGTCTTGATGACAAAGTAAAAACTAATATCTTCTGAAGATGTATCTTGTAAGGCGTTTGTCAATGCATGAAGTAGTTTAATTACTCTAATAGTCGGCTAGCATGATTAAGTTTCCATGTTGATCCATCCACTCAGTCTAAACAAGCTGTATGACACAAATGAAGGCCACTTGATCTACAAAAGGTTAGTTCAATATTTGTCCGTGTGTCCATTCCAGCCTTATTGAGCTCTTTGTTGTTGTGAGTATTTATTAGAAACTGATATACCTTTAAGCTTTTATCAATTTTTCAAAATATGTGTGTACTTATGGTGGCATCTATAGTTACTATGTAAAGTGGACTCTGTGTAAATTAGATTAAAAGAGGTGGTATATACAGAGTGCCAGATTAGACAGATTTCTTCTCAATCTGTTGTCTCTAAATGAGACTCTTTGATCGTGCTGGTTTATACAAATATCCAGATTACACAGATGGCAGTTTGGATAGAGTCCAGTTTATGTACAAGCAAGTTGTGCAGCACAGTTTTTAAATTACAGTACCTAGGCTTTTTAAGATAATCTGGCACTCTGTATATACACCTCTTTTAATCTAATTTACATAGTCCAAAGAAACATTTTGAAAGATATTTCGTATTTTATATTAGGTTTTAAAAAAAAAAAGTTTTTGTTATTGAAGACCTATTTCCTAAAGTGCACTAGATTAATTAAGCTACTACAATAAATTAATGACATAAGCTGCTCAAAAAGTGTGTGTGTGCATATATATACCATATATATATATATATATATATATATATATATATATATTTGTGCATTAAAAAAATATCTAAACCCTTAATAAAGTACATGTACACTATATATATATATATATATATATATATATATATATATATATATATATATATATATATATATATATATATATATATATATGTGTATATATATATATATCTGTGAGATACACACAAAGTAAATCATCAGAGGTTGAAATTTCAACATGCATCATTTCTGTCTTAAAATTTATACCATCACCTACATGTTGTATGTACTTGTATCATATGTGTATTTAGAGCTTTTAGAATATTGATAAAATATAGACTCTATCTGCATAACAGTGATTAATTCTTTTCATCTCACACTATCACCAGCAATCATCCAATGTGTAATGTCTGACTGTTTTGAAGTCACATCAAAGTTAACTGTTTCACCACTCGTGTGAGAATCCCATTTGTACTATGCATAATCTTGTCGTAAATAAGTATTATTGTCTAGCAACTCCCAATACCTCACAACATATTTTAACTGGAGACTGCAGTTAAAAATCATTTAGCAAACACGGACTGTTCATTTGGAGAGGTTAGAAGTGATTTATAGTGTTTGTCCCGACAGGCCATGCAGTCAACGGTGGTGTAGTTCAGGGTGCAGCATAAATTGGTGTGATATCTAACAGCCAATATCTTATTAAAGACTTGATATCAGGCAAAGAGCTCTTTGATTACTGTTGAGTATGTGCGATATTTCATAACACCCTGCCATATGTTTTAATATATTGCAGAAAGACTGTCGTGTAGAAATCAATAAAGTTTCTTTCAAGTATAGAATCAGTTTGAGTATTCTGAAAATAAAAGATTACATGTAGGGTTGCCAAAAGAACTTAAATGTCAAAAAACTATAAAAAAAAAAAAAAAAAAACCCAAACACCCACATCGTTTTCAGTTTCATTTTTAACAACACTTTATTTGTACTGTATTTTTATTGTATTTTTTTTAAAGAAAAGAAAGATAATATGGAACCTGCTATATAATATATACTAGCCTACAAAATAGAAGCCATATTATTTTCAGACAGTATATTATATAATAATACACATGTAATAATATTACTCAAATGACTGGGGGCCTGTAATGGATTGTATGCTATTTTACACTCTGTAATTTGTAAACCCATCATGTTTTTTCCCACATCCCAACCAGTGTCCCACAAAGCCATAATATGTGCTGGTCAGTCTATTTAATCTGTATGACATCAGTAGGTTTTATTTCAAGCTTGACCAAGTGTTGAAATAACCATATGTTAAGATACTAAATAGCTATAGTTTAAAATGCACTGAGGTGTCGTTAAAACATACAGTTCTTTCCTATTTAGGAATTTGACGTAAATACTTAAATTGTAATCATTAAATATATTTTGAGTTTTTAGATTGGCTTTTAATTAATGCATTCTTTGTTGCTGCAATCCGGAAGGAGTATCCTATGTGATGACAGCATTTTCCTCTCTCACTCTGGTTTTGTAAATATGTTATTCTTTCAATGTTAATATCTGTTTATCTCTCTCATTTCAGTATTTAGAAGCGTCCGAAACGTTCAGTGCCAAAGATGAGATTTGTAATAAAATCATATCGTTTGTTGAGACTCAGACAGAGGAGTGTGCTAAGAAACGATCTCACCAACTTCTTGAGATCATCCTCTACAAGGCCTCACTCAACTCACAGACAGGCCGATACAAGAGATCAGTCACATATCTCCAGGTAAGAATTTTAATATTCAAACACTAAAAATAGATCATCGGGTAAGACTACTAAAAGTTGTAGTATTCAAACTCTGAAAAACAGATCTTGAGATAAGAATTTGAATATTCAAACTCTGGAAAACAGCTCTTTTGAAAAGAATTTTAATATTCAAACTCTGGAAAACTGATCTTGAGATCTCCTTGATGGAGTGGCAGTAAAATCTGATGACATAGATGGAGTTGAATTCACATGGTTCAGACACAGTTGGTAACAATTCCAAAGCATAATCAGTTTTATAGAATGGGACTCCAGAGTTGGCAAACACTACAAATCTTTTATTCGATAATATTTATCAAAATACAGTTAATGTTAATAATGATGCTTGAGACATTTTTTTGTTGTTTAAATGATGTTTTTAAAAAAACTCCACAAAAATTCTAAGGAAATTCTGTTTCATTGCATATACCTTAAGAATTCTGTTCCAGTTATTGAAATCCGTGATTCTGCCTTTTAGTTGTTTTTTCTGTTTCCTCATTAACCTTTGTTTTAGGTTGGTATCAAATTCCAGTTGAGTTCCTGGAATAGCATTCTTGGACCTTAGAAATTGTTATTAAATACAGGGTAGTAATTTCATGCCCACACATTCTTCACATTTCAATGTGGATAACCAGTTTTCCAAGACAATACAGGTCACTTGACCATGCTAGCCCTTGGTGTTTTCTAATTAAACATCTTTTCAATCTGTTATTCTGATTACTGCCCATTCACTCAGCCTAATGTGGTGTGATAAAAATCAGTGCATTCCTCCATCTGCCGGAGCACCTGTCTTCCCTCCCTGCTGACCTCAGATGCACCAGACACTCTAAACCAACACAGCAAATTCTTCCCTCACTGTCTTGGGATTGCTTGTTCTAATAATTTAATTGTAAAGGAATCTGCTTGGGATTGAACATGATCACAGAACCTCTTCCTGTATCAAGAGGGCCAGCATAGTGAATGTATCAACAGTTTGATGTTGATAGTAATGGTACATGTACATGCTTCCAAACATTTGTCCATGCCTGGGTCAACATAGCTTTTATATTGACTGGTTTGATGCTGAGACATACTAGTACTTCCAAATATTTCGTCATGCTTAGGCTGGCATAGCTTTTGTGCATCGGCAGTGGTTTGATGTTGAAACATGCTTCAAAATATTTGCCATGCCTGGGTTGACATAGCTTATATTATCAACTGGTTTGATGCTGAGACGTGCTTCCTAATGTTTCTTCATTCCTAGGCCAACATAGTAAATGTATCAGCAGTGGTTTGATGCTAATAGTAATGATACCTGTTTTTAAAAAATTGGCCATGCCTGGGTCCACATTGGTTATATATTGGCTGGTTTGATGCGGAAACATACTTCCAAATATTTCCTCGTGCTTGGACTTGAACATAGCTTATATACATTGGAAGTGGTTTGATGCTGACACATGTTTCAAAATATTTTACCATTTCCTTGATCAGCATAGCTTATATATTGGCATTGGTTTGATGTTGGGACATGCTACCAACTACTTCCCCAGTCTCATACCAGGGTTTAAGGATTTAGGTGGCATGATATGTTTTTAGCATTCTGCATGCAGTGGATGCATTTCCTGATTCAGTATCACATTGGGTCATCACTCTCTGCCAGATAGCCGAGTTGTCCTGTGCTTTCTTTGTTGATAGAGATCAGAGCAATATTTTCTCTCTCTGATCTCCGACTGCGATCTCCCACCGACACCAGAAATTCTTTCTGCACTGACACTGCACATGGAATCGGGCATACTGCCATGTGTACCGATACAACCATTTTCATTTATTGCTTGCCTGTTCACATGTTACAACACTGAAAATTAACTTGCATGTGTTGTACAGTTAACAGTTTTAAACAGTCACAAGTCTTAACAAGCCATTATACTCTTTTCCCCACACTTATCCATCTAATGTAGTACAGTTAACAGTTTTAAGCAGTCACAAGTCTTAACAAGCCACTATACTTCTTTCCCACACTTATCCATCTAATGTAGGACAGTTAACAGTTTTAAGCAGCCATCTGTCTTAATGTATCATACTTACAATTTTCACTATTTTCACATTTATTATAAATAATTACTTTATATAGTCCATCCTTAACATAATTTCTGCATAAATAACTTGGGAATAATCAAAGTTATAATCTTTTTGTATGATGTGTCGAATTATATGTTGAGTATTTAATTCCTGTGGTGTTATATCATAACAAATCTTATGAAATCGATGAATATGCAGTCTGGCAAGTTGACTGTTGGCAGGTAGATAGGGCCGTCAGAAACAGATCAGTTTCACAAAGACGGCAAACTTGTCGACAACACCTGCCTGGAATAACATTACAGAGTGATCCCTTCAACTGAACAATTGGTTGTCCATTTAAGATTTTAAAATGTAAAAAAAAGGATCAGGCTTTTTGCCTCCATACCATTTGGCAGAAACCCTAATCATGTTGGTAAATTAATTTATTTGGCTGTAAAAATATTTATGGGCATAATATTTACATTTCAAAACAAAAGTGTTTTTAAAGTTTGGCAAGAAGAAGCCATTATACAACTTTTATGTAGCACTTTTCTCCAAAATAAACTAATGACTAGCAATATACTTGCATTAAGCACCCACAAATTATTAAACGGCCATGTTTATTCAATACATCTATGAACCTTGTACGTGTATGCAGCAGTTTTGAAGTTCAGTTCATTGCACTTATATTCCCCCTTGTCTTGGAGCCTGGCCATGCAATCTGCGGAGTGTGCGGAGAATGGTTATTTTATTCACTTGGATTGTTGATACAATGTGTGTGATATTTCCTGCTACAGTGCCCAGGGACCCTGCCATGTGGAAGGTTGCATACTTGATTCCACGTTTTTTATTGGTGCGTACCTGTGGGTGATTTTACTGACATCCTTTGTCTGCTAGTCTCTGGATGGGGTGGTGGGGGGTGAGTGGGGAGGGATGGATAATTTCTTCAGCTGGCACCCAGGCTATATCATTGTTTGTGTATGGGTTGTATTCTGTAAATAAATGAACATGGTGATCAACAAACAGAAATGAAATGCATTCTGTGTTGTGGTGGTGATCTGGTGTACAGTGTTGTCGGTTCGAGAAATAAATATGACTCTCTCCTACAAGTAGGCATGTGTAAATTTATATAACATTATGATGTGCATCTTCTGAGAAGTGGTACAGCCCTTGCCTGAAGTATGAGGGATTGTTAGATCAAATCCTGTACACCTTTGTAGATAGACTCATTGTTTTTCTCCCCATTCCAACCAAGAAGCTGCGTGTAGCATGGTGATAAAAAACCTGCCTGAATTATACAGTTTTAACATGGCAGGCATTGAATTTGGGGATGTTTTTTTTCCTTCTTCTTTGTTTTAAAATTCTTCCAGAATAGTAAAAAGGATACAATGTAGATATTTTAGGATTCCATCTCATGATCTAATGCTTCTGACCCAAAATGTGGGATTCAAGGAAGCACAGAATGCTGTTAAATTTGCAGCCTGAATACAATCCAGGAGCCAGTTTTACAAAACATTGTATGTTTAAGTTTGTGACTGTTATACCAGACATATATTTACACATATTTGGCATCTATTTCAAGCAAAAAATTACATCATTACAGAAGATAGAGCTGTTTTAAGGACAAAAGAAAATTATTAATGAATATTTCAAGCTATATTTGTTGTACTGTTAATAGTAATAAGAACTGTGGTTTAGTTGTAGATTTACGTTTACGTGCAAAATTCAGCTTATGATGTTTTGTGAAATTAGGCCCAGTCCCCTAACTGTGTAGACTTTGGGTTTGTCATCATTCCAACAAGTGTTGTACATCTGGTGTATCAGTGATCACAGCAGGTGCTGTCCTGTTTGTGCGAAAGTACTTTTAAAAAACCCCATGCTCTTTATCATAATAAAAATCTGAACACTTAATAATGATCAGACTAAGCCCACACTTAAGCTGATGAGAAATGGTAGATGTGGTGCAAGAATGGTTAAAGAGATGTGTGGCAAGAGATGGGCAGCACGTTGTTCCAGTTGGAGAGGTAAGGACTGGCTTGTGGATGTGGACAGCAAAATAAGCTGAAAAATAGGAGGACCTGACAGATCGAAAAATTTAAAGGAAGCGGACAGTGGAATACAAAAAGAAATATTTTTGAGAAAAAATAATCATAATATGAATTGTCACTTGTTTGACACTGTTGCTAGGTGAACATTGGCAACAACAGGTTTTACTCCACTCCCCTAATTTTCATCCTTTATAACAGGTTCAACCTTTTATGTTGGTTCACAAATAGTGGCTGTTGGCTGTATTTAAGCAGGTGGTGGTTATATACATATATTTCTGTAGGTCAAGTAAAGAAATTAAAGAATATTTTGTTTTAACGCCACCACTAGAGTACTTTTATTTATTAATCATCAGTTTTAATTTTGGCACTAGTACAGTGAGTGCTACATTGTTCCATTAGCAGCAAGGGATCTTTTACATGCACTTTCCCACAGACAAAACATCATATACCACGGCCTTTGATATACCAGTTGTGGGGCAGAGGTTGGAACAGGGGGAAAAATTAATCCATCAAGAGTACTAAAGAATTAAAAGCGTGGTGCAAGTTGTTTAGTTGCTGTTATGGACAGGTTGCCATTATAACATCTCGACTGTGCATATCTTTCCCACAGACAAAACATCATATACCATGGCCTTTGATATTCCAGTTGTGGAGCAGAGGTTGGAACTGGAAAAAAATTAATCCACCAAGAGTAGTAAAGAATTAAAAGCGTGGTGCAAGTTGTTTATTGGCTGTTATGGACAGGTTGCCATTATAACATCTCGACTGTGCATATATAATCTTCATTCATTTTGCTTTGTCTTACAATAACTGCTGAGAGATTTTTCATTACATGTGCGGTACCGTTGTTCCTCGGTTATACCTACTTATTACCAGCTCTGTTTATTTTCAATGTGGAAAAGCAATGCACGAACATATTGCTTTTGAAAACACACTTTCCTTTCCTATTTGTTTTCACATACATGTTTGTGCTGAAGCACACTTCTTGACAGTCTTCTCCCGTGTGGTAGGTCACCGGTACCACGGCCGCCGAGTATTTCACATTATAGACAGAAATAACTCCCAATGTTATGTGCATATATATTTCTGTTCCCCATGAGCTATCATAAACAAATATATTTGCTTTAAAGGTTATGGGTTTAGGCTACATGTACTTGCAATAAACTACCGTTACAGGTAATGAATTGCAAAAAGTGAGCAAGCATTGTGTTGGATTTATTACAAAGTTAGAAGCGTAATAGGTAAACCAGTATATAGAAGCTAAAACCCTTATTTACAAATAAAGAGGATATGTCATGTTTTCACAGGTGAAAAATATATGGCTGGTATTTTCAATGGTTTTGTCTGATTATAATAACTGAAAGTCTGAATTATAAACTTATTCACAGATGACATATCATGTGTCACAGCTATCGATCATATGCCATTCAATGATTTGTGGAATGCTGGTTGGAATGGAGAAAATCAACATGGGGAGGGAATTGTAGTTTTATTATACAACCTGTTGCACCTTGTACATCCCACTTCCTGTATATTCAGTACTCTGTTTTATAGTTTTACAAATGATAAAACAATTATATTTAAATTATTACATTTTGTAACTTATCTTGAAATTACATTAGTAATTGTTTTAAAGTATACATCTTTTTTTTCCTTCTTTTTTTTTTGGTATATTTTATTTCCTAGCTATATGCACTGTTTAATCATAATAGTAGAATATATAAATTAATGTTGAACATCACCTACCTTTGTTTGACACCCAACTGCTGGTGTGTTCTTTGTGTGGAATGTACTGTTAAATATTCACCAACAAGTTCTAATACTGTGTATAATTGTTCTGTTAAAGGAGAGGACAATTAAGGCATTTGGCCTGGTATGCATATTCAACGATATATAATGCACATTATTGCTTAATATCAACATGTATAATCGTATAGTTAATTAATAAAACGGTTAAATGTGACGACTATTTTATATAATGGGCGCAGCCCTTTTGTACCATCTCAGTGAGTACGCCACCCTGGCGAGCTGATGGTTACGTAATACTTAACGCGTCACGTCAGGAATGAGCCTTAGAACTAGAGAAACATAATCTACCTGGTTTTTGCGGGATGATAAATAGTCATACATTGCAATGTTCTGTAATAATACACATCCCAGTAAGCCAGCAGTAAGTATATCTAGCACTATATATATTATTTTTCAATACAAAATAAAATACCATTGTCAAAGTGGCTACACAACAAGTCGAAACAATTAACAATGTTTTGCCCATGCATTAACCTACATACTGAAATGATACACGGAGTGGTTTTTTAGTTAATTGGTCTATGCTGTTAGTTGCTTCTACCTGTGATTCCTGATTGGCAGATGTGTATTTGATTGGTAATCAGACGAGCCAATTAATTGACGCTGTCTAGACACAAAAATACATACCGGTATTGTGGAATATTACCTGTCGCCCCTAAAATTGTAATGGACATGGTTTATTACTGTAAATAGTTCTGTAAAACTATTGATTAAGTAGACTTTTCCATCTAAAACCACAGAAGTGACCAATTACTTAGTCACAAAGAAAAGAAAATTATCACTTGGGTATCGTGGGTTGTCGTTTTTGCTCCAACGTAGCATATCAATAGGCGTAATAGTATACATTTTTCCTTTGGATTATTAAACAGAGAAAAATACTATAACCCCATTTTGTTCCATTAATGCAACTTGAAATATATTTAGTTAAATAGTTTATTATATTATTACGTCATTTATGCTGTTTTACAAGTCAGGTTGATCAAAGAGAAGCGCCTTGTTGAAAATTACTGCTTTTGTTTACACTATACATACAGGAGATGGTCAGGAGCTGACGTCGCTTCGCCCCAAGCTATCCCACTGGACGTCACAAAAACGAAACAAAATGGCTGCCCCCAGTTAGCAGGAATAATCGTGTTTTTTTATTAACTCTAAAATTACGCGTTTTTCATTTGCTAAAGTGTCAGTATGTGTTGGTGGTCCGGGTATGCATCTTTACAACACATAAGGCTCTTGTTGGAGTTGACCTTACCTTTAACCATTCTTTGACTGGTTGTAATGTGTACAATACATTATTAATAATTCTAGTGTGTGTGTGTGTGGGGGGGGGGGGGGGGGGGGGGGGGGAGGGGGCTACATGCTCAGTTGGTAGAGCACTCACCTGAGGTGTTTGCATTATAGGATCGAATCACCTCAGTGGACCCATTCTCTGATTTTCATTATAACCAGTACCTCATGATTGGTATATCAAAGGCTGTGGTATGCACTGTTCTGTCTGTGGGAAAATGCATATAAAAAAATCGTTTTTGTTAATAGAAAAATGTAGTAGGTTTCTTCTAAGACTGTCGGATATCACCAAATGTTTGACATAAATCAGTCTATGATTAATAAATCAGTGTGCTCTAGTGGTTTTGTTAAACATTAAGGTTCAAATGTTATTTGCATTATTAACCATTCTTCAGACTGGTTCTTATGTTTCAGTTAATAAAACCAATCACTTACGATAACTACCAAGTGAATAAAATTAACAACATTTTCATGTTGTTTGTGCTTTATAAGCTGATGTGAATTGACATGGCTAAGGAGGGCTTGTCAGTAGCACAGAGTGTGATGAGTTAATGACTAATTCACTTAATTAAGTGAAACCTCATGTAATATGCTACTTCACTGGTAAAGAATTTTGAGCTTAATGCTTGCCAAGATGTTTTAGGAACTACTAGCATTCCTTGGTAAAAAGGAAAAAAAAATATTTCACAGCAAATTTATGTAAGAAACATTGTGCTCATAAAGCCATTTTTAAAATAAAATAAATAGTGTGAGATGATGAGAGAAACAGAGACAAACAGACAGACAGGTGGAGATGAAGAGAGAAAATAACTGGTTAATTATAAACATTCTAAAATATACTTTATATGGCTGCCATGGTAACAAACAAAAATGGAAGCTGAAAAATTAAAAGCTTGACCAGAAACACCCCATAAATGTTTGTAGGTTTGGCTTTTTTTTGTGTTTTCGTTTTATTGAAAGGTGGGTTGGTTGGAGGGTTGGGTGTTTTTGTGTGTGTGGGGGGGGGTGGGGGTTTGGGGGGGTGGTGCTCTGGGAGAGGTGGTATTTTTATTACTGTATATTAAAATATATAATATCAGGGTTGAAAATTAGCAGTCGCCCATGGCGACCTTTATTAGCTAGGGGCGATTAAGAATTTTACAAAGGTAGTCCGTTGGGCGACCATCGATTTTTAGGGTCTGGCAAGTATGGTACCAGTTGAAAAAAAAAGACACTGAAACTGAATTGAATGCGACAAAACACACCATGTCTGTGTTGACTCGAACTACAGATCTGGTAGTAGAATACATAGCACATGCTTTATATTTTGACAGTACCAGACTGGCTTCTGTGGCTTTGGGCCGGATCTTTCTAAAAATAGAGCTTAAAACGTATTGAAGACACTGCATGTATTTCTAAAATCTAGAATGGACTGCATACACCATAATTATCTAGTAGAGCTACTATTTGACAATTGTTATTTAATGTTATGGTAAAAAGGAATCCAATTTAATTAGCTTATAATTATTATTCTGGTACAAAATCAAAATCTTGTAGTTTTAACACACTGACGTGAGTGCATGCACACATATACAAATAACAATGATTTTTTTTCAATACTACATGGCTTATTCCAAAGGTCAGTTAACATGATTGTCGTTGTTGGTATTCTTTTAAGTTTAAGCATGAAATCAGAACTGATCTAAAGTGACACCAAGACTTACCTAATGACATAACCATCAACATATTAATATAGTAAACAATAAGTACATGTTTTGTGCTTTGTAATATGATAACTAAGTACATCATGTATTGTGGTAAAAAAAAAAAAAAAAAATTTTTTTTTTCTATCAATTTATTTTTCTTTCGATTTATTTTTCTTTCAATATTTATTTTATTAGGAACCTTCTACTGTAGCATTTACAATATTGATATTAAACATACATGTGTGAGTGTTTCGTCTATAGGAGGACAGCCACTCCTGAGGAAATCATTTACTTCATCCCGCTTGCATCACCATATAGAGGACTGCCATCCCATACGAGTTTATATACTACAGCACGTGCAGTTCTACCTTTATTCTCGTTGTACTGCATTATTATTATTTTTACTTCAGAGGCAATGCAAGTGAAGCTGCATACCTTGGCTGTTCTAGCATTTTGTCTTCACTCCTGTATTAAAAATGACATTTAATCTGTATAATTTAATGGTAATTTGTAAAGAAACATTTTTATTTATACTGGATTTCTTTTTGTTTCTTCAATTTTTTTTATTTAAATTAGTATGGGGTTAAAACTTAAGAACATGTTTTTATATGAATTTTAACTTTATTTATTATGGAGTTACATGTCAATTCATCGGTTTCCTTTTGAAGCAAACGGACTATATATGGTGAGCACATGGTCATTATTCAACAAAGAACATTCTAGGTTTGATTTTGGCTGTGCAGTTAAATTTCAATATGATAACTTGAGGGCTAGTCGAATTTGAGAAGGGCCAGTAAGATTTTTCTTCAACTGGCCCTGCTGGCGACCATGGTTTTCATGTTAATTTTCAACCTTGTAATATTAAAAAAAAAAAAATGTTTATGTTTAATATACAGATATGATTACAGGCTGCTTATTGAGGTAGGCAGGTATGTTAAGCATCTTAATCAGTGTAATTAACACATAATTTGTAAATGTAGCCAGTGCAGGTGTAATCATAGCCAGTGTGTTTGCCAGTTACGACTACCAGCTTCTTTTGACAAGCCTGCGATATTAATATGAGAATTGAAAATTTGCATAAACCATTTATGGGTTACGCAAGAACAAATTCAGGTAACCCATTTTGTTTTTACTTAACCCATCATGAACATGTAAATAATGTCATAAATTCAATGTGCAAACAAAAAATGGGTTACGAAATCTATATTTATGGTAGCTATGCACGAATAAAATTATCGCTCTCGTAATTTTCAGAGAGCTGTATCATGGGGCTAGATGAATGGTTTGTAATTGTTTGGTGTTTGACTACTATTTCAGTCGATAGTGAACGTGAAGGCTATGTCTGGTGGAGCAGGTCCCGCCAGCTTGCTGCAGATGTTGGAGCCATGTGATAGAGCGGTGCTGTGGCTGTCCTACATCCACCTGATGGAGTTCCACACACTCCCGGGGCAGATGTACGACCCAGCCAATCAAAATCCAGGAAAAATAGTGTCAAAGGTAACTATTGGTTAAAAATAACATTGAAGATTGGCTTCAATAATATCAGGCCTCAGACCACAATTAATTTCGCTATATGTTTCTATATAGCCTTAGTGGCTATAACATATTTATTAATATCAGCAGGCCTATGGAGTTTTGTATGCCTGGGGGACACATACGCTGAAAGGACAACCCCTGTTCAGCTCTTTCTCCCAGCATATTGGTTTAAACAAACACACCCTCTAAACCAGACCGGAGTACTCCCATTTTACACAAAAAGCACTACTTTTGCATGGGCCGGAATTACCACAAACAAGTATTCAATGTCAACAAGTTACACATGTTTACAAACTACATGATCTCCCCTGTCACTTCAGTCAAATAGTTGCCACTTCATAGCTGTCTGCCATGAAATAATCACAGTCAAACAGCAGACTACTTGCGCGGTCAAATTTCCAGATTTTGGACAACCAACTGGGAAGATAACTGTAATCTGAGGCCATATGGTTGTCATGTTTTCATTGAGGTTTTTTCAAATCCAAGAAAAAATCATGTTCATGGTAAGAATTGGTTAAAAGAATCAACAGTTGTATCTAAAGTAGTCTTAGTAACATGGTTGTTACATCATTTGGTCAGGCTATTGCCAGAGGGTTATTTTATTTATGCCCACTGTCCCTTCTGGGGCATAGGCCATCGAGAATAGCTCTCTTTTTTTTCTGTCCTTTTTTTGTTGTTGAGAGTATGGAGGGTAAAATTACAAACCCTAAAATCTTGCAAATTAATGGGACATTCCTGAGTTTGCTTCAATTTTTAAGATGTTATCGACTAACAGAAACTTTTTAACAATTGTAATTACATATCAATATATGTTTCTGCATAAAATATTAGTGGCTGTATATTAAACATGTTTTTTTATTGTTCTAATATTTGTACTAGGTTAATTTTCATTTTATTTCCTAAAAACAAATTTGTTTCTTATGTACGAAATTATTTGAAGACAAAATCCAGTTTGGGCTTCTTGCAAATATTAAGATGACCAGAGAACACATTGAATATACAGAGACTGATATTCTAAACAAGAAAATATATTTAATGTGTAAATTTAATTGTAGAAATATTTTATTAGTCAAAAACATCTTACAATGCAGCAAATTCAGGAATGTCACTTTAATGGATATATTTTTTTAATTTTTAAAAAGATTATAGTAAGAGAATTGATGTTTGTTTTTTGGCAGGGTGCATGACATGTATCCAATTTCAAAACATTTCAAACCCATAACCACTTAATATAATAGGGTCACTTATTTTTGTTTTGTTTTTATTACATACCCTGAAAGTATTTTCAGGCAGAAAGCCTGTTGGTATACTGGCTCCAGCAAAGAGTGACTGGATTATTATTACTAGGTTTGGTGTAAGTGACAGACGCTAACCATGTTCAGAGATGAAAAAGTTCTCTAAGTTTTTGTGGAATTCCAGATTTTTATGGTACCCAAAATATAATTCTCTCATTGTTCTTTGATAAAAAAAAAATAAAAAAATAAACTAACCCCTATTTTTCAACACCCTGAAGTGTTTTCTGGCTGTTATACATATATCTTCTCTCCTGTCCATGTAAAAGTGAATAGTAAACAGCACTAATTAACCTTATGCAGACGTGTTGTTAAGTCTTTCTTTTTGTTCCCAAAAATCGAAAGCTTTTCCTTTGAAACTGTTTATGTAATAAAATATGGTATGTTTTCAGTTACTAACTTTAATTTTAGCATGTTCAACAAATACTTTTGTCTAATTTGTCCCAATAAGATCATACATATACATTTATTTTGGCCATATTTCATGTGGAGAGATTATCTCAAGATGTTTTGACAGATTTGACATACAGAATTCTGGCTATTTTCTCCATCAGACAGTTCCCATCTACAGTGTTTCATCACTGGACATTTTAACACCAGCCGTGTAGAAGGCACTGCTCTGGCATTTGGCCATCACTGTAAATGGAGAGTAGAAAGTGCTTATTTTCTGAGATTTGTACAGTCCTGTTAACATATCACAAGTAGAAGTATATTTATACTACATTGTATGTGTTCATAGAATAATCACTATGATGATCTTTGGCAGTAGAATTTGATTCAGCTGAAATAATTATTTTATCTTGCTGACCTCAAATCCCAGAATATATAGCAAATTCTTAATATATATCGCAATTTTGGAACACATTTTTGTTAGCCTCTCATAAACTGTTAGTCCTAGTTCAGTTAAATTTGGGTCATAAAATTAACAAATCTCTCTCTCTCTCTCTCTCTCTCTCTCTCTCTCTCTCTCTCTCTCTGTGTGTATGTGTGTGTCTCTCTCTCTTTTTTAAATATTAGATCCCCCAAACCTAAAACAAAATTTATACCACAAATTAAAAAAACTAAAAGTTTATTTTAGGCGTATTTCTTGTTCTTATACCTGTTGTGATTAAAGATGATGGTGATGATAGCAATAATAATAATAATAAATGTATGATCTTGTTGCTTTTCCTTTGTTTTTGTTTTCTCAGAGAATGTTTTTGCTACCTTGGGATTCTAAAAGTGAACTCAGTACACCAGTAGACGTTCTTGTTAAATATTTGTGGATGGCAATTGACGTCTGCTGTGCGGAATTAGGGTCAGATAATCCAGTCTTACCGGGATGTATTTCCTTACATCAAAATTTAATTCATCTACTCAAATCTCAGTCACGGTAAGTCTATAAATTATGTTTATGTATTTGTAGACAAAACATTTGTATGAAAGTGTCAAGTCAGCTACAGGTACTTGATGAGTGGTTCTTTTTTTTTCTTTAAATACGAGTAATAAAACAATTTTGGATTTTGGCATCTTTTCTGGGGTTTTTTTTATATATGTATATACATTAGCAATAAAACAGTTCATTTTTTGGGGCATCTTTTCTGGTTTTCTATATTGTAATGATCAAAATGTTGCCATACCAAAGATAATCACCCATTATAAATATGAATTTCCTTCTAATAATTTTTACACCCTCAAAATATTTTCCTTCCTTGATTCAGTGTGCATTTCAGACAGTTTGCATGTTTGAGTATCGCAGTCTTGTTTTTATCCAGCATTAAAGCAACATCCATTTTGACTCGACAGTGTTTGGCCTCTCTGCGAGTATTTCTTTTGTAAGCGAAGGCATGACTTGTTCCAACTTGAAACCATTTAGACTGATTGCCTGAAAGTGATCTTTAAACAAGCAGCAATCATTCGTGCACTGTTGCAAAGATTAACAACTATTTTCCAGAGCACACACTTGTTGTTTCTGGAAATAGGTGAAGAAGTATTTTTACCAATCGGGCACCTGAGCAGTCTGTCAGGCTGTTTGGACAGAAGCCGATTCTTGTTTTCATTGGCCTTGTTAAAAGCATCCCCTCATACTAATTTGTCTAACAAGTTTGGATGACTTAGTAGACGTTAATAGAGTAATTGATTACAAACTAGGGGAAAACATGTAATTGTTTTTCGTTAGTGTTTTTGGAAATGTTTCTCTTCTTTTTTTCCTCCTTTTTTTTTTTTTTTTTTTTTTTTTTTAGGTCAGAAGGGAAGTGTTTGTTCAATGTAATTTAGAGTTTTCCATCTGTCCAGATTTAGTTTAATTAACTTACATACATGTAAACATTTTTTAATGAGGATGTTGGTCACTTTTAACAGTTCACCAAGTTTACGTTCACTCAACATGTGAACATATTACAAATTGTACAAGTTAAGAAAAGTGGTTTTACATGTAAACTGAAAGAAAGGAGATATATATTCATGTGAACATATTACAAATTGTACAAGTTAAGAAAAGTGGTTTTACATGTAAACTGAAAGAAAGGAGATATATATTCATGTGAACATATTACAAATTGTACAAGTTAAGAAAAGTGGTTTTACATGTAATCTGAAAGAAAGGAGATATATATTCATGTGAACATATTACAAATTGTACAAGTTAAGAAAAGTGGTTTTACATGTAATCTGAAAGGAAGGAGATGTATATTTATTTATTATACACATACAAAATAAACAAATATACCAAATTTAACAACATTAGCTGATGTTTCCACCAGTGTACTTTTCACCAATCTTTATTGATGGTCAACTGTATATTCATGTACAAAATATCAGTATTCATTATTTTAACAATATTATTAAAACAATTAGATGTATTATTTCAGAATTATCCACTGACAGACCAGTAACTTACTGTAAAAATTTTGGCTAGTAAAAATAAGCTTTTTGTAAAAAAAAAAAATTAATAAATGGACTTGATTTTTTGCCCAGTTCATATTTTATTGAAAGAAATACACTTAATTTGTTGTCCTATTCTTAGTACGTGTAAATTGTAGGTGCTCATTGCTGGCAGATTTTCAGCAATATTGTTTTTTTTCCTTTGAGCGACACATTTCTCGAAGTAATGCTTTCTGGAAATTAATTTGTAATTAATTGTTGTAATGTTAATATCGTACATGTTTGTGAATGTATCTTGAAGACATTCAGAATATTTGCATTCAGTTTTCTGGATGCCATAGATTTTTTACCCCCTGCAGTTTTTACCCCCTGGGTATGTTAGCAACACTCGGCATAATATGTTTTGTGTACTTAGTAAGAAATCCCCACAAAACTAAGCACAGAATTAATACCATATAATAGTTCTGACAATGCTAGTTTCAACTGTCTAATAAAAATGCTAATAATTTTCATGGAAATTATTTTGAATTGGTACCATCTGTTATTACTCAACGCACAATAAAAATAACAATACAAGTATGCTATGCATGAAACTGAAATGATAATGTGCTATGGCAATTCTAAATCATTTCTTTTCTTACCTCTATGCAGCACAGTTTCTTTTTATAATGTAATTTTCTTTTTCTTGGCAATATGCTTACAATTCTGCATTTAAGGTTTTGTACAAAAGTGCAAGACTAACATATTGGGGAATAAGATATTCCAGCTAATAAAATGGGGAAAAGAGATTGTTGTAATCTGCATGTGTTATTCACTTCTTTACAAGGTTAATTTCACTGGATGGAAATCTCGAGTGCGTGAACCACGGATTAAGAGAAAAGAACTTGAAAAATGTGACCCGAGCGTCTGTGGGAATAACTTGTATTGAATGTGAATGGATGTAATGATTTTCAAATGCCTTTAGTGGAAGGTCGAGTGTGGGCACTTGACTGTGCGTACCTGCTTGCGCCAAGGGGACCTCTTGTATACCCTGAAAGATGTATTTGTGATAATCCAGCCAAATCATGAAAATCACTCTTGACAGTTTTTAAAAGTTGCAATTAAATATTTTATTATTTTTTAAAAAATGCAGACAAATAAATTAAAATTAATTTAATATCCATTAAATAATTTAATTAATTAATCAATTAAAAATTTAATTTGTTAATTTTATTTAATAATTAATAATTTCATTTAATAATTAATTTCATTTAATAATTTAATTAATAAAAATTTTTATTTATTAATTTAATTTAATTTAACAAACCAATGCAGCAAACCAAACATCTTTTGAATGTTTCGTCACTTGATGTTTTCATTTTCAATTTCAGTTTAAAAATTATTACATTTACATAAAAATGTACATGCAATCTAATTTTTCTCAGATACATGTACATTTACAAGGTAACTTTAAAACTCAGTTTCAACCCAAGGTTCAGTTAGTTGTAGGATCAATTCTTCATAGTGGTTACAGATTGGGTAAATGAATTTCACCTTAGGACAAAGATTTAGAACTTAACATTTGAATCACTCTTCTCAAATTGTCTGTACGTTTAACTATTGAATCCCTTATTGGGGGGGGGGGGGGGGGGGGGCGAGACATAGCCCAGTGGTAAAGCATTCGCTTGATGCATGGTCGGTCTAGGATCGATCCCCGTTGGTGGCCCCATTGGGCTATTTCTCGTTCCAGTCAGTGCACCATGACTGGTATATCAAAGGCCATGGTATGTTCTACCTTGTCTGGGATGGTACATATAAAAGATCCCTTGCTGCTAATCGAAAAGAGTAGCCCATGTAGTGGCGAGAGCGGATTTCCTCTTAATATTTTGTGGTCCTTAACCATATGCCCGATGCCATATAACCGTAAATAAAATCTGTTGAGTGTGTCGTTAAATAAAACATTTCTTTCTTCTTCTTTTTTTCCTGTAGTGGGTGGCTTTCATATTTGCTATGGGTGTTTACAGAGTTGTAATTCATAACCTTACCAGGAATGCAATTTTCCCAGCTATTCTCAATTTTCTTCTTTCTTTTTTTCTTCTTCTCTTTTTTATCAAAAAATAATTTCATAAAATAGACTGGAATTGTTCTGAAATGCTAAACACAAAATTCTTTATTTATGTATAGAGCTTTTAACTTTTTCTAGGTCATTCAGCTTTCATCTTTAAGTTGATATCACATCACTGCCCCTTGCCCATCTCCATAAATGTGACACCATAAGTTTACATGAATGCATTTATTCTAACTTGTAATTGTGTTTCAGGTTGGAAGAAGCTTGTAGTGCGTGTCGGAAAATCCTCGAACAGTGTCCTGGTCTTGTAGACATGTGGCTTACCGCTGCCAACCTGTACGCATCGTGTGGTGATGTCGAAGGTGCTAGACATGTAAGTATCCTCCACTGAAAACTTGTATGAGCTCATTCCAACTATGTCAATTTCACTCAAGTTTTGACATGATTGTCATTCATTTTCTTGAAATATTATAAAATGACTGCTATCTTTGTATATACATAGAACCAAATTTACATCTCTTTGTGATATTACTTTATGAAATATGTAATTTTTGCTTAATTAGTATGACATCTCACTTGAAGATCACTCTCCTGAAAATGGTACTAGGTGAGCAACCACATGAACTTTTCATGTAAAATATACTAAAAATGTTATTGCAAGACAATCAATTTGCCACTCTCCTAAAACTTTTCAGGTGAGTGTGGAGGGGAGGGGGAGTGAACACTCGCCTTTCCTGCCGAAAACTGACCTCTTGACCACAAACAGCTGTATCTCCACCTTATTTTACCTAGAGACTTTAGTATATTAGTGTTATATTATATTATATTATATTTTATATTATATTGTATTGTATTGTATTGTATCATATAATATCTTACATTTTCAGTGCAATCAAAGTATGTGATATTTTTCAGATCACATACTTTAAGAATTTGATAACTTTGCAAATTAGATGTAAATTAGTCGAGGTCTCAGCACTAGGTTTATTGATATTTAAGCAAACGTACATGGGCGACAATCCATGATTGACATATGCATTCATAGTCATCAAATAAAAACATTTCAATGGCAATTTGACACTGAAAGCTGTCCAGTGTTCAGAAAAGCAAAAATGTTAGGCATAACTTTATTTTGATGTAAGGACATCCAAAATGACGTCATTCGAGTTTGACGTCATTTCCATTCAAAAATACACCGCGCCACATATTCTTACGTCATTTGAATATCAAGTAATGGCAGACTGGAATTAAAGTTGCGTGTACAGTTTACAAAAACATGTTGTATTAAGCTTGAGCTTATATGATAAAGAGATTATTACCCTCGTGTATTTCGGTATCGTCAATACCATATATTAGGAATAAAAATAATGTATTATGCTCGCCAGAGGCTCGCATAATACAATTTTTATTCCTAATATATGATATTGACGATACTGAAAAACACTGGTAATAACCTCTATATATTATATTTATAATATATTATATTATATTATATTATATTATATTATATTAGCACACCATGTCAAGAGAATGGGAGACTATGTCAAACCTTGTGTGGAATTGACATGAAATTACCTACATATTTCAAGGGCTTGATGTAGCTCAGTGGTAGAGTACTCGCCTGAAGTGCAATAGGTTGTAGGATTAATAACCCCGTCATTTTTTTTCCTGTCCCAACCAGTGACTCATGGTATGTGCTGTCATGTGTATGGGAAAGTGTACATAAAATTGCCCTTTCTGATATTAGATAGGAGTAACCTGTGGGTTTCCTCTCTCACTGTTTCTGTCGGTGGCCCACTGGGCTATTTCTCGTTCCAGCCAGTGCACCATGACTGGTATAGCATAGGCCGTGGTATGTGCTATCCTGTCTGTGGGTTGGTGTATAGGAAAGCTCCCTTGCTACTAAGTACTATTAAATGCAAAAATGTAGCAGGTTTTCTCTCTAAGACTATATTATGTTAAAATTACCAAATGTTTGACATCCAATAGCCGATGATTAATCAATGTGCTTTAGTGGTATCATTAAACAAAACAAACTTGATTTAGACCCATTGTTAAAATGCCCATATGTTAGACACCAAATAGCAGCAGTATAAATTATGATTAAATGAAGAGTCCTTTCCTTTTCACTAATTTGACAATCTTATTAAATTTACTTGTCCAATTTAGTGTCAGATTCAACAAAAATGTCTTTATTTTTAAATACATTTTTAAATACATTATAAATAAAAAATAATAATTTCATGTAATGAACAATATAGTGTATATTTCAACACTGTATGAAAAGTGGACAGTACATATCTCATTTTATTCAGAATGTATCAATATCAGTGTATTAAATGACCATGATGATAAAACCTGATAAAGAGTTAGTTTTTAACATTAGCTGATAGTACTTCTGACATCCTTCAAGATTACTAGATAATAAAATATGCCGCAAGAGTTGAAATTCGTGGATAATAAATACTTCAGCCAGTTTTTAATTAGGGTGTTTCCAAATCCCTCATAAATATATTTTATTACTCATTGACGAGTGGTGTTTTAATAAGTTTTGTGTGAAATTCTGATAATTCCTGCTGTGTGAAGTAAGCTGATTAGAGGAAGAAGCTGTGGTCAGCCAGATCTGGCAGTGATTCCTTATCGGCTTGGTTAAATTTCAGTGTAAATCAGAACCTCATGCTTTACGACTGAGAGCGTGTAGATATGGTTCTTATTACCAGCTCATACACCTCATGCTTTATGACAGTGTGCGTGTAGATATGTTTCTTATTACTAGCTCAGACTGGGAGGAATGTACAACAGACTGGTTGAGAATAGTTGAACCATGTTACATAAACACCACACTGTTACACTTCGTGTAGGCTGTTGTGGCTAATTTATGACTTAAACAACAGTGTTGTGTATTGATATATTGTATGGGGCAGGACGTAGCCAAACTGGGCTATTTCTTATTCCAGCCAGTGCACCATGTCTGGTATATCAAAGGCCATGGTGCGCTATCCAGTCTGTGGGATGGTGCATATAAAAGATCCCTTGCTACTAATGGAAAAATGTAGCGGGTTTCCTCTCTATGACTGTGTCAATATGTTTGATTTCCAATAGCCGATAATTAATAAATCAATGTGCTCTAGTGTTATGGTTAAATAAAATAAATACACTTTTGATATATTGTATATAATTGGCTTTGCTTCCATTTGGAAGTGGTTGTTGAATGACATTTTCCACTATTATCAGGGTTTTATCACCTTTGTTTATAGATTCTGATAATCAGCATTATTCCCCACCAGTTCCCAAAGGCTATGTCAGGTTTTTTATCCCCAATTTTTGACTGAAAAATTCCAAATCTGAATGTATATAATTCCTTTTTTATTATTATTATATAAAGATATATTTTTAAAATGATACATAACTCTTGACAAACAACCCTTTCCTCACCCATAACATTTCATAACGTGAAGTAGATACATTATTTTGAAAAAAATTACAAGTATATACATATATAGAGATTATTATATAAGCTTGTGTGTCGTACTGATTTTACAAAACGAGTGTCAGGATTATTGTATTGCCCAAGCGAGAGTGATGGTAATATTTGAATCCCGACATGAGTTTTGTAAAATTAGTATGATTCACACGCGAGTGTAATAATTTCTTTATTATCCACATTATCCATAATATATTTTTATGAATAACAAGCTAGGACCATATCAAAACGTTTGAAATGTAACTCAAAAGAGACGACGAAACAATGTCGTTTCCCAAAATGAAGTCATTTTTGATGAGCATTTACACTGAGGAAGCCACATTAAGTTGTTACATCGCTTCACAAAATTACGTCATTCGTGGTGCACATGAAATCATTATGACACGTGGATCATACTGATTATATTTCCCTCAATATCTTGAACTATGTGGATAATAAAGTATTAGTATTACTCTTTTAAATTCTAACTTTAACTGAAAATTCTCATGGGCGTCAAGTCAAATTTTAGAAATTAAACCCTGATTACACGTGATTTTGTAGTCCTCCCATGGCATTTAATTGATTTTGTCAGAGTTGTGGAAGTGAAATTCAAACAATAAATGTAACTGCAACACCCCAAAAAGACATTTTTTATAATGGGATCAACTTCAGACTTTATTCTTTAATTAAAGGAACAGACCCTAGTTTTAGCCTGTGAAAATGGACAGTAAGTTCAGTTAATCTACAAACCTGCAACACATTTGGATAAAGTGATGTTACGTGTCACATTAGTTTAATATTTATATTTAATACATGTACTAGTTATTGGACCAACGTCTGTTATAAGATGAAACAGTGTAAATACAGTAGAATCTTGTTGGGTCGAACTCGGAAGTGTTGAAAACACCGCAACGCTCTGACCAAAAATGAAGTTCCAAGTTACACTTACATATCATGTTGTTGACCGAATGGTTACGTTGAACTACCCGATGGGTCGAACACTTTCTCGATCACTGATGGGGTTCGAGCCAACGGGATTCAACAAACAAAAAAAAATCCACAAGGACATCAGTACCATATTAAATGTGGATTGAGACCAAACAATACTCCTCTGATTGCAGGTTTTCTCTGAGGCTACCATGGCCAACCCACTGTCTGCTAAACTGCAGTTCTTTCAGTCCTTGTTCGAGATGAAGCAGGTAATTTGGGCAAACTCGCAGTGCATCTGTTAGTTTTTTAGTATCAGCATATTGCGTTGTCAGTTAATTGTTTGGTGGCCATTAATTTTCTCATAACGGAAAGAAAGTATGTACAGCTTCTTATTATGTTAAAACAAAATGGGCAGTTCACAAAATGAACTTTCAAAATTAATTGGGTTTTTACGTAATGCTTATTCTTAACTAGCTACGTTGCTGGAACTATTTTTGTGGTCATTAATTTTTTCCCATATCGGAGAGAAACCATCCACCTGTTTATTTTTTATTTTTTAAAAAGGATAAATACTGCAACATATACACACAAAACTAATCACTTAAAATGCTGCATTTGCTTACATCTGCATGTGCCTTTTGTTATTATTTGTTATTTTATGTTTAAAATTTGATTTATTTTAACATTTGGGTTATATAATGTTAAAGATCTCTTGCTACTAAAAAAACAAATATAGTAGGTGTTCTTTGAAGACTATATGTCGGAATTATCAAATGTTTAACATCCGGTAACCAATGATTAATTAATCACTGTTAAATAAAACAAATCTTACTTTACACTTTACCTAGTGGTGGAGTTAAACAAAAACAATTTTTACTATTTCTTTGACATGTACTTATGGGCAACAAACTTTGTCATCACCAGTGAGTTCTATTTAGAAGAGTTGGAGGGGTGGGGAAGGCTTTTTTTTTCTTTAAAAAAAAAAATTCTACTTCTAAATAGTAGAATGGTTTCAATGGAAACCAAATTTATTTTAATCATAGCCTAATCCTAATCCAGTGTAATCCAAATGAAGTGATAACACATACATCTGTTTCAATCTTGTGTAATGTAGACGATTACCTTTTGGATACAAAAGAGTGCTCATTTTTAAAAAGTACTTATCACGGATTACAGTTTAAAAGGTGAGAAAACTGTCTTATTTTTATCTGGTAATCCTTTCTAAATGCTCGAAAATACAGGAGGTTAATGAAGCCTGCAGCTTGTATAGAACAGTGTGAAAAGCTGATTACAGAGTGTACAAAAATACATGTAGTATTTGTTTGTTGATAGCTAGTATGGGCAGACCAAGGAAATAATTTAGGGAGCGGAACCTAGAGCAAAATGCCACATGGACCAACTACTAAAAACGTCTTTCAATTTAGCATTCATAAAATGAAAAATGTAAACTAATTGTTAAAAAAGAGAGGTAGTTAAATTTTGTTTAGGGAGAATAGGTCCCCCTGGACCACCCCATTGGATCTGCCCTTGGCTAGACAATCTTGTAAAGCAGGAGAGGTTAAGGGATTTTATGATTTGACTATTTCTAACAGCAGGATGGGGCTGACAGGGGTCTGGAGCTACTGGAGCAGTTTGTGATCAATCACTTCGAGGTGGAGGAACAAGACCTGAGGTCGTGTGACCCCAACATCCTCTACAGGTAACGCATTGTGGGTTGTGAGATAACAGTAAAGACAGATCTATTGTATACTCAATCTCTTCATCACACCAACATCCTCTACAGGTAATGCATTGTGGGTTGTGAGATAACAGTAAACACAGATCTATTGTATACTCAATTTTCTTCATCACACCAACATCCTCTACAGGTAACGCATTGTGGGTTGTGAGATAACAGTAAACACAGATCTATTGTATACTCAGTTTTCTTCATCACACCAACATCCTCTACAGGTAATGCATTGTGGGTTGTGAGATAATAGTTAACCCTGTTGTATACTCAATCTCTTTCACCGGCCTCGGTGGCGTCGTGGTTAGGCCATCGGTCTACAGGCTAGTAGGTACTGGGTTCGGATCCCAGATGAGACATGGGATTTTTAATCCAGATACCGACTCCAAACCCAGAGTGAGTGCTCCGCAAGGCTCAATGGGTAGGTGTAAACTACTTGCACCGACCAGTGATCCATAACTGGTTCAACAAAGGCCATGGTTTGTGCTATCCTGCCTGTGGGAAGCGCAAATAGAAGATCCCTTGCTGCTAATCGGAAAGAGTAGCCCATGAAGTGGCGACAACGGGTTTCCTCTCAAAATCTGTGTGTCCTTAACCATATGTCTGACGCCATATAACCGTAAATAAAATGTGTTAAGTGCATTGTTAAATAAAGCATTTCTTTCAATCTCTTTCATCACACCAACATCCTCTACAGGTATCGCATTGTGTGTTGTGAGATAACAGTTAACCCTGTTGTATACTCAATCTCTTCATCACACCAACATCCTCTACAGGTAATGCATTGTGTGTTGTGAGATAACAGTTAACCCTGTTGTATACTCAACCCTTCATCACACCAACATCCTCTACAAGTAACGCATTGTGTGTTGTGAAATAACAGTTAACCCTGTTGTATACTCAAACCCTTCATCACACCAACATATCTACAAGTAATGCATTGTGTGTTGTGAAATAACAGTTAACCCTGTTGTATACTCAAACCCTTCATCACACCAACATATCTACAGGTAACGCATTGTGTGTTGTGAAATAACAGTTAACCCTGTTGTATACTCAATCTCTTCATCACACCAACATCCTCTACAAGTAATGCATTGTGTGTTGTGAAATAACAGTTAACCCTGTTGTATACTCAATCTCTTCATCACACCAACATATCTACAAGTAATGCATTGTGGGTTGTGAAATAACAGTTAACCCTGTTGTATACTCAATCTCTTCATCACACCAACATCCTCTACAGGTAATGCATTGTGGGTTGTGAAATAACAGTTAACCCTGTTGTATACTCAATCTCTTCATCACACCAACATCCTCTACAAGTAATGCATTGTGTGTTGTGAAATAACAGTTAACCCTGTTGTATACTCAATCTCTTCATCACACCAACATATCTACAAGTAATGCATTGTGGGTTGTGAAATAACAGTTAACCCTGTTGTATACTCAATCTCTTCATCACACCAACATATCTACAAGTAATGCATTGTGGGTTGTGAAATAACAGTTAACCCTGTTGTATACTCAACCCTTCATCACACCAACATCCTCTACAGGTAATGCATTGTGTGTTGTGAGATAGCAGTTAACCCTGTTGTATACTCAACCCTTCATCACACCAACATCCTCTACAAGTAATGCATTGTGGGTTGTGAAATAACAGTTAACCCTGTTGTATACTCAACCCTTCATCACACCAACATCCTCTACAGGTAATGCATTGTGTGTTGTGAGATAACAGTTAACCCTGTTGTATACTCAACCCTTCATCACACCAACATATCTACAAGTAATGCATTGTGTGTTGTGAGATAACAGTTAACCCTGTTGTATACTCAATCTCTTCATCACACCAACATCCTCTACAGGTAACGCATTGTGTGTTGTGAAATAACAGTTAACCCTGTTGTATACTCAATCTCTTCATCACACCAACATCCTCTACAGGTATCGCATTGTGTGTTGTGAAATAACAGTTAACCCTGTTGTATACTCAATCTCTTCATCACACCAACATATCTACAAGTAATGCATTGTGTGTTGTGAAATAACAGTTAACCCTGTTGTATACTCAATCTCTTCATTACACCAACATCCTCTACAGGTAATGCATTGTGGGTTGTGAAATAACAGTTAATCCTGTTGTATACTCAATCTCTTCATCACACCAACATATCTACAAGTAATGCATTGTGGGTTGTGAAATAACAGTTAACCCTGTTGTATACTCAATCTCTTCATCACACCAACATCCTCTACAGGTAATGCATTGTGGGTTGTGAAATAACAGTTAACCCTGTTGTATACTCAACTAACACAGAGAGCCTCTTGTATACTCAACCCTTCATCACACTTAACCTGTTCGGCGTAAATCCCCACTGAAACCTTTATTGTTGTGTTACTATCAAGTTTCTAATTTAGGGCTGTTCCAAAAGATTGAAAGGTGGGTAGGCAAGAATTGTTAATTATTATTTTATGCTTTGTGGGTATGCTTTAATTGTCTCTTTTTATCCTGCATCCACCGTTTCTATTGACATAATACAATGACAGATAAAGCAAAGTAATATCCTGCTACTAGCAGGATA
This sequence comes from Gigantopelta aegis, assembly GCF_016097555.1. NCBI lineage: Eukaryota > Metazoa > Mollusca > Gastropoda > Neomphalida > Peltospiridae > Gigantopelta > Gigantopelta aegis. The sequence continues at coordinate 19,356,146 of NC_054702.1, forward strand.
TGACTTTTGACATCACTCGTGACATCACACGCATAGCTACATTACAAAATCGCTCATTAGACTTCTAGGTTTTTATAGTCTGCAGGATAATGATAATAACTAGTTAATGACATCAGATATCTGCTTTATCCTGTTCTGGCCGAATGGGAAATTCTGCTAGGCTCTGCCGAGCAGGAACTTCCCATTCTTACCTTCACAGGATAAAGCGGATATCCAACGTCATTAACTAGTTATTCTCTATATCCATGCTTTGTTTAAAGACATATTTTGAGAGTGGTGGGTATACACAGAAAGTTACTTCTTCAATACACCCTCCCCCCAATTTTTGAACGGCCCTAATGATAAGCCAGCCGAGAACACTACCCGTAACACAGAGAGCCTGTTATACACTGAACCCCTTCATCACACTTGACCTGTTCACGGCTAATTCATGCTGTGAAACGTCTGTTATGTTACCATCACAGTTCTCATTTAACTCAAGTGGATTGTGTTTTGTAGTCGGACATTGTAGTATACAACATTGAGATGACACACCAATTTGAATTGAATAATTTGAGAGAAATTTAGTACCACGTTATCTAAACATAGACCCTGATACTTGCTTTGTAAAATTATTTTAATTCATAACATAGTGCATTATGTGGTTATCATCTAGCTGAAATAACAGACAAGTGCAGAAATTTAATGAATACACATTTAAAACAGTGTACAGTGGTAATTCTAAATATAAATCATATATTTTTATCCATTTTAATGAAAAAAAAGTTCCCAAAACTGCAAGATGTATTTTAATTTTTTTAAATTAAATGATGCATTTATTTTAGGTATTTGACTAGGATTACAAGGCTCACATTGTAAAATATTTTGTTTTAGCCAATTTTCACATATGTAGAGTATTTGAAAAAAATATTATTAGCCATCTGATACTAAATGTTGTAGCCACTTTGTGTAAAAATTAGCAAATGGCTAATTTGGCAATGGACAGGGTGAGCCCTGTAAGAATTTATTTTTCTGCTTTCTTTGTTTCTGAAACTGATATTTTGTTTCTGTCTTACAGTATTCTTCTAGGCCAGTCTGTGCCACTGATAACCAGATCCCTGCATTTTAAAGAAGGTATTACCCAGCACAGCCTGCAGGAACAGAAAGTGTACCATTGGTTGTCATTCAGGTAAATTGATTTGAATTATTATCATATTCATTATATATTGTAATGTATCATATATCACTGTGTATTAGCTGACTTTTCAAGTATCCAAAAGTATCCATTCTGGGAAGAAAATTCAGCCAGTACTTAGGGACAACAAATTTCTTTTAAGAAAGTACTGTAAAACTGTTAGTATTCATAGGAGTAAATTTTCACAATTTGAAAATTACAGCCATCTCTCAGTTTGTAATTTTCAAAACATTTTTTATTTTATTTTTTTATTATCTGATTGTTAACCAAAGTGCTATTTCTAATACATTTTTCTTATTGTCCTATCACCAACTGTCAAATTGGTTTCTTTCTGCATTAATTTACACACATGCAATTCAGCAATGGGCTTTTCACTGTTGTGATAAAACCGCCTGGAGGTAAAATGTGTTGAGAAGAGAAGCAATACCATCTGAACGTATTGGTAAAGGCAGAATGGCCATCCAGCCTTAAGTATGTTTACCTAGAAATCATAGCAGGCATTGTCTGAGCCCACAACAAAGCCCGGCAGAAGAGCGGAGAAATGTCCATCCGACCAGCATGATAATATGTTTGTTTGTCAGACCCGTGAGTTCTTAAGACGCAATTTACAAATGTTGATGAAGATAACAAAGCTAATCTTTCAGAAAGCGGCATCGGTTTGGGTGGCTGGTTTGAACCCATTCTTCCTCTAATCACCGCACTCTTAGATCAGACTTAAACTGTGCGGGTATTTAAAGAGATGCCCAATTGATTTTAATTTTAATAATGGATGGGAGAGAAGTCTTAAGTACGGTCATGCGTTAAAGAGGTCGATGCTGCATAGAGTACAGCATTCCTGAGTGAGGGAATTTAGCGTGGGTCTCTCGTTAACCTGGAACAGGACATGCAGATGGCATTAGTATGAACTCTCCTTTTGAAAGTAAAAGTGTGAAAAATCTTAACGTGGGTTTTGTGTCACAGGGTCAGTGCCAGATGTGTATATAGACCCTTGGCCAAGTGTCGTTTTCATTTGATTAGCCTGGGACAAGGCAGTAAATCAAGATGCCTCTTGGTACGTTTGGCAACGGAATGCACCCATTGAGCAGAGTAGAAACTCTTAAAGGATGGTTTTAGTGTTGAGGTGTCAGTACATACCTCGGCTATAAATATAATGTCATTTTCATTTCATCTGCTTGGCAGGAGCAAGATTTAGCTCAATGTTAGAACACCTGAGTGAGTTATGAAAGGACATAGGATCAAAATCTTTGTATTGGTGGGATTTTGACTTTTTTTCTTTTTTTTCTTTTTTTCTTTTTTTTATTATTATTATTATATATTTTTTTTAATAACTTCTACATATTTCATGGATTTTTTTTTTAACGCTCTTTAAATTGGTGTTCCATAAAGAATATATCAAAACCATAGTGCATGTTCATGTTAACCTATATAATTATAATAATATTGTAGGTGCTAATAGAAAGGTGTAACTTATTTAATTTGGTTTCAGATGTTTTCTCATGATTATTTTTCATGTACATGCCGTAAACATTTCTTTTCTTGTGTTGGAGCCATTACCAAGATACGAACTTGGTACCTATTGGCCTTTAACGTCAGTGTCATCAAGTCCAGATATTAAGATACATTTAGAATTAGCCTTGCAGGTGTGTTGTGTACTTACTGAAAGCCATCATGAGTTTATGACTGCCTTAATACTTTGATTACCATAGCTGTGTTAAAATGAAGGCTTCCTGTGAAAGGACACGGATCAGAGGTCAAGGGACAATAGATACTATTGTCTTTTATTGCTTAGGTGGCACAAGAGGCTTGTTCTATTATAAATGCAGGAATGTATTTCGGTTGTTACAAGTAGCATTGTTGTATCTGTTCACATTTAATATCTCTGTGGACGGGTTTCATACAATTTAAAAATAAAAGGTTTTTAAAAGGTGTTTAGCAAAGAGCGGGATGCAGCACAATGCCATCTTGAGATGGGATGGGTTGTGGGATCTGTCTCCATTGAAGGACCCATTCTAATTTTCTGTAAAAAAAAATAAGGTTGTAATTGTTCTGCAATTTATCTGTTTTAGATTCTTCTTCTTCTTTGTTTTCTTTTCTGGGTGGTTCGCACATTATATTTAGAATATTATAACATAGTCGTAATGGATTATGCAAAACTGAATGTGTCCTGCATAACTCACAAATGGGTCACAACAATTTTCAATTTTCAGAGGCCTGCCTGGTACACACCTGTAACCAGTTTCTTAATTATATTGTCAGAAGGCTGGTATCCATTGGTAGTGTGCTCGAGTGAGGTGCTGTGATAGTGGGATCAAACCCCCACAGTGGATCCAGAGAATAGGATCTAACTCAGTTGGTAGTGTGCTTGAGTGAGGTGCTGTGATAGTGGGATCAAACCCCCGCAGTGGACCCAGAGAATAGGATCTAACTCAGTTGGTAGTGTGCTCAAGTGAGGTGCTGTGATAGTGGGATCAACCCCCCGCAGTGGACCCAGAAAATAGGATCTAACTCAGTTGGTAGTGTGCTCGAGTGAGGTGCTGTGATAGTGGGATCAAACCCCCGCAGTGGACCCAGAGAATAGGATCTAACTCAGTTGGTAGTGTGCTCGAGTGAGGTGCTGTGATAGTGGGATCAAACCCCCACAGTGGACCCAGAGAATAGGATCTAACTCAGTTGGTAGTGTGCTCGAGTGAGGTGCTGTGATAGTGGGATCAACCCCCCGCAGTGGACCCAGAGAATAGGATCTAACTCAGTTGGTAGTGTGCTCAAGTGAGGTGCTGTGATAGTGGGATCAAACCCCCGCAGTGGACCCAGAGAATAGGATCTAACTCAGTTGGTAGTGTGCTCGAGTGAGGTGCTGTGATAGTGGGATCAAACCCCCGCAGTGGACCCAGAGAATAGGATCTAACTCAGTTGGTAGTGTGCTCGAGTGAGGTGCTGTGATAGTGGGATCAAACCCCCACAGTGGACCCAGAGAATAGGATCTAACTCAGTTGGTAGTGTGCTCGAGTGAGGTGCTGTGATAGTGGGATCAACCCCCCGCAGTGGACCCAGAGAATAGGATCTAACTCAGTTGGTAGTGTGCTCGAGTGAGGTGCTGTGATAGTGGGATCAAACCCCCACAGTGGACCCAGAGAATAGGATCTAACTCAGTTGGTAGTGTGCTCGAGTGAGGTGCTGTGATAGTGGGATCAACCCCCCGCAGTGGACCCAGAGAATAGGATCTAACTCAGTTGGTAGTGTGCTCGAGTGAGGTGCTGTGATAGTGGGATCAAACCCCCGCAGTGGACCCAGAGAATAGGATCTAACTCAGTTGGTAGTGTGCTCGAGTGAGGTGCTGTGATAGTGGGATCAAACCCCCACAGTGGACCCAGAGAATAGGATCTAACTCAGTTGGTAGTGTGCTCGAGTGAGGTGCTGTGATAGTGGGATCAAACCCCCGCAGTGGACCCAGAGAATAGGATCTAACTCAGTTGGTAGTGTGCTCGAGTGAGGTGCTGTGATAGTGGGATTGAACCCCGTCGATGGACCCATTCTCTGACTGGGTTTATTTTCCATCCCAGTCATTGCCCCATAACTAATATATTAAAGGTCATAATATAAGTTGTCCTATTTGTTCGAAAGTGCATGTAAAAGATCTCTTGCTGCTAAAGGAAAAAAATGTTGTGGGTTTCCTCCGAAATTACCAAATGTTTGACATCCAATACCAAATGTTTGACATCCAATACCAAATGTTTGACATCCAATAGCTTATGATTAGTAAATGAATTTGCTGTAGTAGTGGTGTTAAAGAAAAACTTTTAATCATTTTGTTTTGCAGCTTATTGCTTGAACTACAAGGTGATATTAGTGGAGCAGAGGAAACGTTTGAGACGGCTCTTTCAGCAACCACATCCGCCAAAGATTTGAAAACACTTTGGATCAAGTAGGTTTTATCTGTAATGGAAACGTAGAAAATTAATACAGTGGACTGTAAACAGAATAAACTGGCACTATCTCAAAAGTCCTTTCCAGTGACAAGTCGAGGAATAGGCCTAGCTTTTTAAGGGGTTCAGACCATTGTCACAGTTGATGTAATTTAGACAATTAGTCAGGACTCTACATGGCGAGTAAAACACTCAAATTTGTGAGTAACTTTTATTTACAGGTGACTGTTTGTTAAAATGTAGTAACCAACTGGCGAGTACAAAATATTGGGCCTGTAGTAAGCATAAACAAGTTGAACATGCCAATGAAATCATCAGTTATTAATAGCTTAGTAATTAGTATCACAGAATTTCGAAACAAATCATGTTTACTTCCTATATTACTTCGCCAAACTCTGGCTTAGATCGTCTGAATTTGTTATTTTAAAACGTTTTTGTCTGCACCGGAGCAGTCAGACAGTTAATGTCCGTCTTTATCTTTGATGCATTGAATGATTACTATACAATAGCTAGTATACCTTACACTTTATGTTGTGTTTATTTTTTAAATAAGAACTTTATTAGCACAGATATGGAGCAGAATGATCTAACATTAAACAAAACAAATGTTAGAGTAACAGCATCAATATTTGATCAGTACAGGTATATTTTAAACCTTCGCAGTAGGGTAAAAACAAATATCTTCTAACAGTGCTGTAAATGGTTATGACTTTAGAGTTGAGTTTTACCTTGTTTATAATTAGAAAGTGGTTGAATACTGGGTTGTCTGGTCAGTTATTACACACTGTTCATTGTGGCACTCATATCATGCTCTAACCAGGGTATTGTGCATAAACAAAACTTTTAAGAAGCTTAAGTAGTCGAATAGTCGCATTTTTTATAAAATTATATATTAGGTAAAACTGTGGCGAGTGGTGAACAGATTTAGCTGGCGAATATATGTCATTTACTAGCCAGCAGCAAGTTAATTAAAACTTCTGCATTGAGCCCTGTTAGTTAAGCCACAGATTAAACAAATTACTGAGGTGTCATTAAACAGGCATTCCTTTCTTTTCCTATAAAGGCACACTGTAATAGCTTTAAAAGTTACATTTTTGGAATTTGTAATTTTTTAATTAAAAAAATGCTCTGTAACATAATGTGAAGTATGAATATAATTGTTGGGTTGTTTTTAGGTGGGGTTTTTACCTGTGTTATGTGGGCATTTTTGGTAGTGAGTACCTTTTTCTTCACACTGGCAAAATCACCAAATACAATTTCTCTAGCTGTACCAGACTTTGTTTGTCCTTGTTCAGTATTTATAATTGCGTTGCAGCTATGCAGATTTGTTGTACAGACAAATACCCTCAGGGACATCCGACAAGAAAAAGCTGGTGAGGATGATGACGAGTTGTGTGGTTTCCATGCCGATGAAGTTTGAAATGCCGTACAGCTGTAACGAGTTTTGGCTGGACTACAACCTAGTAAACGAAATAGTGGACAAGTGTGTGGAGTTCTTCCCACGCAGAGAGAAACTCAACGTCTTGGAGAGGTTCCTGGAGATGATGCCACACAACTTGGAGCTCCAACTCAGGTTAAACATCGACAGCACTCGTCTTGTTTATTCAACTTCTCACAGGCTTACATACCTTAGTTACACAGGGTGTGATTTTTCAGCCTTTTTATCTGGTATATCAGCTTTTTTTTCACCTTTTTAAAGTAAAAAGGTGACATATAGGTATTACTTTACTGAAAGCGGCGGTGGCATCAACTTTTGCATTAAACTGTCACATTTAGATCAGTCTTAGGTCAGTGAAACTTGGTTTATAGTTGCACCTATGGATGTTCATCACAGTGCACTGAAATCGTTTATTGTAGATGAGCATATATTTTCAGGAATTCTTATTTTGTGTAAAATTGTTTTTACAAAGTAGATTGGATTTTATCTAAAATGCTGAAAAAAATACCTTTATTTAGAGGCTTATAGTACAGAGTTTGCAGCTTTTTTAAAGATCAGTTCAGTGTTTATTTATAAATGGGTCTCACATCTCTGTTACTATTTACAAAAATTAAAATGGAACATCTGATACAGGGACAGTGAGTTGTATGGAGGTGGAGGGGATCTAATGTTATTGTTTATAGTAGAATCTTGTGGTGTTCAGAACGTTTATTTTTAACACATTAATCTCACTTTTCACATGTACACATCCCCACCCCACCCCTCCTTAAAAAATCCACTTAGTCTGAAGGAGAATGAACAAGCAATGAAAACAAGAGCAAGTAGAAACATGCTAGCTGTAGAAGACCTGTCCATATATCACAAAGAAAGAAGGAAAGGAAGAACGAGTTACATGACCCGGATGTAAATGTCCTTGACAGTGGAACATTCTAACCTTATTGGTTGGTTGTTGAATAGGTCAGGCGGAAGTGGATTGTTTTGAGGGTCGTGGGGATAGGTGGCTAGGGGATGCAAACTGATGACAAGTGATATTTATGAAGAAAAACAATACTTACCTGTAGTTTTTCTTGTTCTTGATCAGAAGTACGTCTAAATAGAGTACTTAATAACACTATCAACTTTGGACATGATATGCCCTTCCACAACATCATTATATTATTCTTGGTGTATCAAACTAAGTAAGGGGGCCGAAACGTAGCCCAGTGGTCGATTGATGCGCAGTCTGTTTGGGATCGATTCCTGTCAGTGGGCCCATTGGGCTATTTCTCGCTCCAGCCAGTGCACCATGACTGGTACATCAAAGGTCATGGTATGTGCTATCCTGTCTATGGGATGGTGCTTATAAAAGATCCCTTGCTGCTAATCAAAAAGAGTAGCTCATGAAGTGGTGACAGCGGGTTTCCTCCCTCAATATTTGTATGGTCCTAAACCATATGCCCAATGCCATATAACTGTAAATAAACGGTGTTGAGTGTATTGTTAAATAAACCATTTCCTTCCTTTCCAAGCTACATGTAAGTAAATGAATTTCAACTATACCTGACACATGTGTTCATTTTCTGCTGCGTGTCTTTGTTTTTAATACCATCTTGTTTCTTTTGCAGAAATGTTTGCTGTTACATTGGTAAAAGTTAATACAATTCATTTTATTTTTTAAGTAATATATATTTTTATATATTGAAAATTCTTAGCAGCTTATTATAATACAACTTCTTCTTTTTTTTATTATTGTGAATAAAAATATAAAAATAAGTTAATGTAAGTTAGTTATAAATGTAGTTATTTGTGTATTCAGTTGTCTGCAGGAAGCGATGATAAACGGTGAATTTCTGCGAGCGCGAAGTCTTTCTAACCTGGCTGTGTATGAAGAGATCCCCAATGTATTATTATGGAAAGTGTGAGTTGAAGTCACAAGGGAAGTTGTCTAGTTTTTGCTTTAAGGCCATTGTTAAAAAAAAAAAAAATTGCTTTAATGTGATCCTCTGTTTTAGTGGTGGGTTAAATTTTGTTTTTCTTTTATTACTAGGTATTAATTATTTCTTACCATACTTAACCTGACGTCTGACCTGTGGAAAGTCCCATAGAAAGGGACAGGGGGCAGTTTAATTATAACATAGTCATGAAAAGAGAAAACATTTTCTTTAATTTATGTTAAGTATTTTAAAAGGGAATACCCAGAAAGAAGAAAATATAAGCTTAAATGTATCCTTACAGCATATCTTCAGTTTACTACTTGTTAATATTTAATTCTAATCTTCTAGTTCAATCCAATGGTTTCTTTGAGCTATGCCTTCATGCTTGTCTCAATCAATTAATTGTCCAGTTCTTACATTTTCTCAAGTCATTTCAAAATACTAGTTTCTACATCTCAGTCACAATTATGGATATGAACCTCAGTTGAAGAATTGGTCTTGGAATTAATTTTTCAGTTTTATAGGCATGCTTTTTTTTTTTGCTTTTACTTTAACCCTGGAGTGATAACATAAACGTTTACACTTGAATCAATTATCAATGCCATTTTTGTTTGAAAAAATTTGTGTGTGGGTAATTTCTTCATTTATTGATTATTAGTTGATTCAGTGAAGTTTTCTAACAGAAAAAAGTACGAAGCTAAAAAAAAAATGTATTTATTTCTTCCTGGGTTTTTTATTATTATTTCCTTTTAAATTATTATTATTTAACTCGGTTTTATTTCTAACTATCTGTTTTAAAACAGTGTTATTCATTCACTTGCAGAGTCATAAGCCTAGCACAAAAAGAAGGAACCAATTCAGAGGTTAGTTTTCATGTATCATAACAAGAAATGATGCTATTCAGTTATTTATAATCCTAGTTCCAAGTCATCGACATTGGAGTCATACTAAAAAGGAAAAACCATAAATAAAATTTTCAGGAGCTTTCATAATAAAAACATTTTAAAAACGCATTCTCACAGATACACCATTTATATTGCCTAAATTTAATATAAAACTTCACTGCACTTTTAAGTGTTTCATTCAGATAATCACAAAGTTCGTGGTCTTACAGATGGTAGAACATTTTATTTCTTAAAGCTAAAATAGGGGGATATTTCTCCCTCAGCTGGCTAATTTCAAGGTCTGTGTTAGGTGTTCTTTTTTATACAGTTTTATATTCATTATATCTTATACCATATATATACAGAACTTCACATAGTTGTTTTCGCTTCCTATTTATTGCACAAGTTTATTTTGCGCAAGAATATATACCACGTAGCAGTCAAGTGGTATGTTCTTGTGCAAAATAAACGAGTGCAATAAATAAGAAGCGAAAACAATGTATGTGAAGTTCTGTATTTATTACATACCTTCTTTTATGTTTTACGAAAACGGTTTTTAATTTAACGTCATAACAACACTTTGTTAAATCTATGATCAAAACTCCTTTCATGGATTCATTTAATGTTAAGAATCATACTCTGCGGCAGCCTTGTGTAATGTTTCAAATACGATATGACATCATTTGTAAATCATATATGATGTAAGTAAATAAAAGGCATTAACTGCAGTAAAAAGAAAAAGGGAATTCCCCATTTAAAAGTTCCAGATCAGATTGCACATATGTGTGATACAGGATAAATTTATTACACCGTTTCAAAAGGCTTTTATCACTGTAGTAAGATTGAATAGGTATGTAATAAAACTGTTTCTTTGATGATTTTAGTTTAGTATGTACATTTGTGTTAATGATGAAGCACAAGGAGATTTCTTTTTTATTATTATTTCAGACGGAGAAGTTCTACTTGAAAGCCGTGCGAGCATTGCCATATGCAATTACCCTGTGGAAAGATGTAATGTCATGATTCCTACAAGTCAAATTATAAACCTTAAAGCTCTTAATTGTTTTTTAATATGTTACTATTTATGCATTTAAAATGGATAATCTATTTTTGTTTTCCACCTATTCTCTGTTACATGTAATCTGGTGGAAGTACAAATATAGAGTTTGCCATATTAACTTAAAACCGAACAAAAGTGATTTATTTTGGTATACTTTATAGATTAAAAATGATAATGATGCATGTTTCATCAAGGTACATGATATCCATAGACGTTTGTGTCTGCAATAAACAATTTCTTATAATTCGAGTTAGAATTAATTTCTGGACAAACTGAGAGTATATGCAACTGAATATTTTTTATTTCTTAATGGTAGCATATAAATAGTACAGTAAAACCTGTCTAAACCAGACCCTGAACAAACCGAAATCCTCACAAATTCGACCAAATTTCATGATCCCGAATTTTGTACAGGCTAAAAAGCGACCCTCTGAACACCGGATCGTGTCTATAGGATAAAGATTAGGTCCCTGGCATGTTCCGGTTCAAACAGGTTTCACTGTATATGTTTTAGTTTTAAGATTTTTCTATAATTTATGAAATTTAACTGGATCTGGTCTTAATTCTACTCACGCTTAAAGCTATGCAGCATGCATCTTGTTCTTATTAATCATAATTAGAAGTTTCAGTATCGGGTATTAATCTCTAATAACGTTACACTGTTTTGTGCTTTCTTTTGCTAGTTTCTGCTGTTTGAAGTTGCTCAAGGAAATTCTGATTCAGCACAGAAAATATTGACGAGATGTACAAACATTGGACTTAATATCCAGGGATTTGTAACCACGATATGTTCCTGATGATCCGTTTTCACATCTTCCAATTGGAAAAAAAAAATTCTTATTCATAAGTCCTGTATTTAACGATAAAAATGTCCCTTTTAATTTGCAATATGCACCAGGTAGGTATTAAAAAATATATGCAAAACTGTAGTTTGGCCATTACAACTTAGGATTTAAAACTACCAAATGTTAATAACTGATAATTCGCTTGCAACACACTTTTCAATTTCAATATCTTTGTCTTAATTGGTTATTGGTTATTTATTAAGATGATGGCTAAGAAATGGAATACATTGTAATTGATGCTGTTTGATTCCATTAAAACATTGAAGATTCCCCCCAAGACTCTTCTGAAGACATTTTGCTGATGCCAACTTTCTAACTCTGGTATGCTGAAGAAAATATGCTGCTGATGATGATAAGATGACAACAATATGCTGAAGATGATGTACTGAATATTTTAAAACAATTTTGCAGACATGGTCATAGTATTTCAACCATTTTAAAGAAAAAACCCTGCAGCTCTACTGCTGACTGACACCTTAGTGTTACATATTAGAGTTACACCTCATTATGCCATTAAGCTCGGCGAACTCGGTTGTGATGCCAGTCTTCAACAATTGGTTCTGTGATTCTGGGAAGTGAAACCAAACCTTTGTTCAGCGGTAACACAGTGAGTATGTTATGTCCTGAACATGGTTTCAAATTGGAATTTTCTTTGTTTACATGGTGTAGAAAACGTATTTACTTACTTATCTGATTTAAAGTATGACATGTCTTGAATATGTTATTTAAGATTAAATCATCCAGTTCTAGTCGTCGACATTTGAATCGCACTGAAACGGTCAGCTAAGGAAAAACGATTGACTGCATATCGATACATGTAAATAAAAACTGAAATAATACCTAAGGATTTTGGTATCGTGTCTCATCTGATTTTGTTATTCTAGGCAAAAACCATGTTCAGGAGGACTTTGTTTGATTTTATTTTTGCATGCATAATATTTGTTTACCTAATGTAAAAATAGTTGTTAAAATGCTAAAGTAAATGTTAATTGTCATTGTTATATGTTCTGAGGTGTATTTGTTGTTTGTTTCATAATGTACAAGTGTTATATATATACATATATATATATATTTGTGTTATGCAGTTGTGTATTTCAGTGTCAAGACTGGGAATCGTTGTCATCACAACCAATATATCGTCTTGCATTTTATCTATGCACTATTTGTCGAAATTTATCATCCATATTATTGTTGAATTTTATTCACTGGTTTAATATTTTAAGCCAACTTTCAGAAGTCTAGGTTTGGTTCGTTGAGATGCCCTAGTATACCTACAGTGAGAATGCTCAGCTTCAGTGTGAAGATGAAGTAAACGATTTAGTTTATCCATGATGATGATCAAACTGCATCATGTTGATGGCATTGCTTTGAAAACTTCTGTTCATGGGAACTGGAAATGTTTCCTCTAGACACTGATGTGAATGCGTGAAACTGATATTACAAGAAAACATGTCAAACATGTTGCATTTTGGTAACATTTTTGTTTGTGTTTACTGATGTTACACTGTGTTTGTATAGTGAAATATATTTTTTTACTTTGTAAATTTACTTACACAGAAGGGTATCGGTCCTCAAATGATATTTCATTAGAAATCCATGTTACAAAAAGATCATTGTATCTAAACAAATTATTAAAATATTTTGGTTAAAATAAATTCATATTTCTTTACATTTATTTTACAATAGTGCTCTCTTTTTTTTGTTTTTTTCTTTTTTCAATCTAATTGTTAAATTTATTTAAATTTTTCATGATAGATATTTTTTTATAAATTATTAATTTTGTAAATAAACTATAAACAATAGGTTTTTGACATTTTGTTAGCATTGTTGTTTACAGTGGTAAATATATTGACTTAATAATGTGAATAATAATGACATGAATAACAATGTTAAGATGTCTATGTTCAGTTAATAATTGAACATGATCATTTTGGACATATTTTTAAGTGAACAACAGAACTACTTTACACACTTTAATGAATGATACAGGTCATTAGTTCTGTAACTATTCAAACTAAAATGTGTTAGCATGTTTTTTTGTTTATACTTCATCAAGTTACATGTAAGTTGTTATAACTTCAAGTGCATAAATTTATAAATGTATTATCTATATCAAATTCTATCAAACAACATTGGACTATACTTTAAAATTATTTATATCTTGTTTACTGTATGTTTATACTTAATTTTAGGGGAATTCCCAGTTTTGAGGTTCGGCTGTTTTTGTTACTAAAATATGTCAAAACAAATAAAAATAAACTAACTGCCTTTTATTTTATTGTTTTTAAACTAGTACATTTTTCTCCGTATAATAATAATAATAATAAAATTAAATTAAACATAATACAATATTTAGTGAAACACAAAAATATTTCTATAATTTACATAAATTAGTTTATGCATGTTCGGAAAATAAAAATATAAATAGGGTTCAATTTTGTATGAGTAATTTACAGGTACATTACAATGTTTCATTAGAAATATTTTGCTTTCCTTGTATATTTGTATTAACCATGGTCTTTAAAATGTTAATGATAGTAGTCCATACAGGTAATTTATTGACAATGTTTGGTGAAAATAGTAATATTCCAACTTCATGGAAATGTATGTTGATGGGAACACATCTCAATTTGTGTTTTAAATTATTGTTTCTTTTAGTTTCACTTATCCGTTACACTTCCACAGTACTTTCTATTGCCTGCTTAATACATGTATGTGTTGCTTGCACATGAAAACTGAGAAATTTCATATTTTTCACTAGATTTTCATGACAAAAACATTTGTTATTGAACATGGAATAAATTATTTCCTAATTTAAATAGACATATCTCTTATTGCAAGGGGAAAACTATAATTCATATTTCTCATTAGATTTTCATGACAAAAACATTTGTTATTGAACATGAAATAAATTGTTTCCTAATTTAAATAGACATACCTGTATCTCTTATTGCAAGGGAAAAACTATAATATACAAGGTTACATTAATCACAGGCATTACATTATTGTCTCATATTGTATAATACACACACACAAACTATAATATGTACACATCATATACAATGTTACATTAATCACAACAGTTGCATTATTGTCTCATATTGTACATTTTTGTATTATTAATGTCATAAATAAATCACATTTGTTTGAGGGGGATTGGTGAAATCAAATAGACTCATGATTTTATTTAGGTATTGTAAACGAGTTGAATCAAAATTGTTATTTTATCTTTATTAACATAGTCTTCCTTGTCCAGAAAATAAATAAATATATTTGAAACACTGCAAATTAAAAAATCACCCCACAGCATCCGTTTTGTAAAGTAATAAGATGTTATATTTGTGATAATTTATTTGGATTAGAAATGTAACAATAGTAATTCATTTTTAAAATTTTTAGAAATTAAAACAAATATATATTAAAGACATATAAAATTTACTATTAATATTATTTATTGCATTTCAAGTCTGATTTAATATTGCAGTTATTTTCTTTTTCCAAATTTTAGTTTAAAATAAAATACATGCATTAATTATTGTATGATACCCGAGTCCTTGAAATTATGGTCACATCCTCCTTCACAATTGCCTTGTTTTGTTTTTCTTTCTGTTTTTTAAGGATTATTTTTACATAGGTATACTTTGTATACTTTCATTTCTATAATCATGTCAATTTATCAATAAATTATGTCTTAAAATGTACTGTTTTTGTTCATTCTTTCTTGCTGGTTGGTTTGTTGTTTCGTTGCATGTTGGTTTTGTGTGTGTGTGTGTGTGTGTGTGTGTGGAGGGTTTTTTTTTTGTGTGGTTTATTTTAAGCCAACACAAACACAGCACAGAAACAAAGACTTTTTTGTGCGAATATCACAAACATGAATGATAATGAGATGAATGGTGAAGTCTCCTTGGTGATCTGTAACAGGATGTTTCAACCCGCCTGCACCACCCATAGGAGGACTGCCACTTCCAAGACTAGCTTAGAAAACTAAAATGTGTACAGGATAGAGCTCAATGGAATATATAGTTGTCTTCATCAGCACTCGAGGCTTCTTTTAGGGTCGCCTCAACCTTGGTGCGTATTAGTCTAGACTCTACCCATTGACCAATCCAGCTTGGGTGTCACTAACAGAAGCTGAAGCTCCTGCTGGCTTAGCCCTTTGTGTTATCAAGACAAACAAGTAAGTCTCTCTCTCTCTCTCTCTCTCTCTCTCTCTCTCTCTCTCTCTCTCTCTCTCTCTCTCTCTCTCTCTCTCTCTCTCTCTCTCGTTGAAATGTGTGGTGCAGAGTGAAAAGAAAATTCACTTTCTCCATTATGTTTATATTACTATCTGTAACACCATGTTATATCCACTTCGTTGCATACTACATACTTTAACAGGAATGAAGTATTTGTTTTGCAACACTTCAGCATATTTAAATCCGTGACAGTTTGGTTTTTAGCATGTGGATATTCCAACAGTTTGTTGGGAGAGTGACAGATGGATAGACTAACGGTGTGAGATTGGCACAAAGCGGAGGCTATCTTTGCCAAAGGGCAGACAGGGATTGTCTATCTGCACTTTCCCATAGGTATAACAGGATATACCATGCCCTATGATGTTCTAGTCATGGGGCACTGCTTGGGACATAGGAAAACCATGAGTCCGTCCATTCGTGGGCCGTCGAGCCTATGCATCAAATCTGAAGCAAGTACTCTTGCCACTGAGCTATATATCCCGCACTACACACTTTGACATCGAAGTCGTGTTGCACATGAAGAAGTGATTGAAAATGGGGGGGGGGGAGGGGGGGGGGCAAGAACTCATGAATCACTGTCAGAATAGTGATGACATTGATTGTCTGATAAGAGGCTCATATCATACTAACCCAGAGTCGCCCAGCGTAAGAACATCTTTATTCAGGCACCTATCTCGTGGTGAAACTCGAATCTGACTAGCGTCGAGATAAGCTTATCGTCGCGTTGTGGGTTCAAATCAACCTGATGGTAAAAGGACTTGGTGACATCAGTTTTATAACATGATCTTTGCTTTTAAAATGTTATCTACTGAACTCTTAGTGAACCTATAGGAATTCCCGACTAAGGTTTTGGTATTGCTCACGGTACTATTTTGAAAGTGTCATGTAGGACAGTCGGCGCAAATATATCCGTTTTAAAAAAAAAGATAGTCTTCCCCCCCTCACCCATCTGCATCTCATCGCACAGAATGTAAAATGGCTTATTAAACCAGCTCTATCACAATTCTGTCAGCCATAATCAAGTGTTTGAAATATTGTTTGGGGAAAAGCTTTTAATTATTATAGCCGTCGTATTCAATCGTAAAGTATTTTTATTTTGAAAACTAAAAGCTATCCGTTTAATTGAAAACGACAAGCCTATTCACGTTCAAGGAAATTTGATTACGAACATCGGCATATTTGTGGTTCTGGTAGTGATGTTTTTGTTATCTTACTGTTAGCTTTCTTCGATTATTAACGCGAACAGTCAAACTGTGAATATGAAATATAAACAAACTTAGTATGGTTCCACCAGAAAAGGAATATTCAGCACATTTTGAACTACAGCTAATTGGTGTCTTAACAAATACTGTAGCTATTTCGAATTTTGATGGGGGGGTCCTTGCGTCATCATACAAACTACTCTTGAAAAGACAGGGTAGTACATACTACAGTCAGTGGGTGTAGGCTATAACGTTTGACGAAACACAAATTTCTGATTAAAAATAAATAAATACTAATTTTAAAAAAGTATTATTTTATTTGCTTCAGAACTTGGCCACACTTACCTGGTTCTGGGCTTACAACACAAGAACCATTTTGTTGATCAAACGAACTTTTGTTATAAGAGAACTACGTAATTCTGAGAATAAAGAAAATGGTGTTTACTTATCATTTGTCACGTTATATTATAACGCATGTCCATACATGCATATAAGCACACGCACACAAGACTAAAATGGTTGCATTTACACGAACCTGAAACATAAAACATACTTTTTTTCTAATGAAACATTGAAGTATACGTCAGTTTGAAACGAAAAAGAAAAAAGTTCAAGATTACTTAATTTCAACTCCATCAATGTTTATCACGTTCCATAAACCAAACCAAACGATTTTTCTTAGTTTACAATTAAACTTTAGTTACATAAATCATTCCTGTATTAGCTGGCTTCGTCGGTTTTAAATGGGAATCCATAAAATTGGGATCGATCCCCGTCAGTGGGCCCATTAGGCTATTTCTCGCTCCAGCCAGTGCACCACGACTGGTACATCAAAGGCCGGTGTATGTTCTATTCTGTCTATGGGATGGTGCATATAAAAGATCCCTTGCTGCTAATCGAAAAGAGTAGCTCATGAAGGGGCGACATCGGGTTTCCTCCCTTAAAGGTAGGGTCAACTCAAACAAGAGCCTTACGTGTTGGAAAGATGCATACCCGGACCACCAACACATACTGACACTTTAACAAATGAAAAACGCGTAATTTTAGAGTTAATAAAAAAACATGATTATTCCTGCTAACTGGGGGCAGCCATTTTGTTTCGTTTTTGTGACGTCTGGTGGTATAGCTTGGAGCGAAGTGACGTCAGCTCCGTCCATCTTCTCTATGCACAGTGTAAACAAACGCTCTAATTTACAAGGCGCTTCGCTTTCATCAACCTGACTTGTAAAACAACATAAATGACTTGATAGTATAATAAACTATAGAACGAAGTGGAGTTATAGTATTTTTCTTTTTTTTTTAAATCCAAAGAAAAAATTCATATTATTAGGCCTATTGGTAGGACACGTTCGAGCAAAAACTACCACTCACGATACCCAAGTGATACTTTTCTTTTCTTTGGGACGACGTAATTGGTCAGGGTTTTTTTATTTTAGATGGGGAAAGTCTACTTAATCAAGGGTTTTACAGAATTACTTACAATACTAAAGCAGGGCGGTTGGTAATGTCCATTACGATTTGAGGTGTATCCGTGCTGTTATCACACAATACCCTGTGATCTTCATAAAAGAGCCACGTCTTTTTAGTGTGTTTAGACCGTCTGAATATACACCTGCCAATCAGGAACCACAGAAAGGCCACGGAAAGAAAAGACAAATTAACTAAGAAAACACTCCGATTATTGTTTCAGTACGTGGGTTAATTTATGTACGAAACATAATACAATTATTTCAACACTTTGACAATGGTGGTTTATTTTGTATTGAAAAATAATATATAACTGGTGCTGGCTTACTAGGATGGATATAATTACAGAATATTGCCATACATCTGCAAAAATCAGGTATGTTTTGAGTTCGAAGACTAATTTCTGACGTGACACGTTAGGCATTACGTAACCACCAGCTCGCCAGAGGGCGTATTCACTAGGATGGTACAAAATGGCTGCGCCCGTTATATATAATAGCCGTCACATTTAACTGTTTTATTAATTAACTATACGATTATACTTGTTGATATTAAGCAATAATGTGCATTATATATCGTTGAATATGCATACCAAGCCAAATGCCTTAATTGTCCCCTCTTTTAATATATGTGTGGTCCTTAACCATATGTCCGACGTCATATAATCAAATAATGACCTATTTATCAAAGTTATGGTAACACTACAGGTACTCGGTTTATATCGTTAAACTTTGTAAATCATTATATCTGACCACCGTTTTCAATGAGTGTATGCAAACATAAATACTAAATGACTCTATAGTAACTATTTTCGAATACGTTTTTAAACAATATTATGTCAATCGAAAGACCCCAACCCGACACCAATATTACAATAGAATCGGAACTTGACAGAGAAATTATAAGCTTTTTTCCCCCCTTTTTAAAAAAAATCTAAATTTGTTTTTTATAAATATTATTTTTAAAGAATCTATATGAATAAGCCTTACTTTGTTTTAGAAACATGTTGGATCTATTGTAAAACCTACAAAATTCTTACCTGGTGGCCATTTCCTTAATGGGCTGTACCTGCACGGATTAAATTAACACGCCTAAAACTGAACTACCAGCCATTCTTTAAATGTGCACACTGCCGCAGCACTGTAGCGGTTTAAGGTGTAGATTGAAAACCGGGCTTTCTTTGAATGTAGGAAATGATTGCAACACGTTTTACTTCTTGAAATGCTTACAGTTCGTTTCGAGTGCTCATTAATATTTTTTTTTGCTTAGCAGAAGGATTTTTTGATGTATTGTTTGAATTCAAATGAAATTATGGTCATTCATTCAGTAAACGAAACGCCTCCAAATTAAGCACTAATTTGCCTTTTTGTTCCACAAATGACTAACGTGTTACGGGATTCTTGATGGGCGTTTTTAAAGCTGCACGTATAGACCTATTTTTGTCTTTACCTATAATCGTTTGTGTTGTTACTAATGCGTAACTTCTGGCATGATCGCAGTAATATAAACGTATTGAGCTTATGGTATCTTGATGGGGCCTCAAATGCAGAGTCTAACTAAAGCCTAGTTTCCATAAAATCGACAATGGACGCAGATGGACACAGACAGACGCAGAAGAGGTTTAAGTTCTTCGATCGACAGTAGATCCAAATCAGACTATCCGTGACTGAGCAAGTTGTACTGGCTCCCCTGCTCCAAAGACCCCCTTACTACCCCCGCCCCTGACTGGCCATTCACACCACCAAGGACGTACCTAGTGGTTGTGTAAGAGGACGTTGCACCACCAGAGATAAAGGCTATCTTTTTCTTTCTTTCTTTTTTTTTCAAATTGCCTACCTGAAGATTACATTCTATTACTACATGTCCTTACATTTATTTCCACCCTTCCTCTTCATTTAAACTAGGTACGACCCTGACCACAGTGTCCATAAGATACATATAGTTCCAGGCACGGCCCTAACATGATTTGAACCCCAGTTACTACACGAATTGAATAACAATCAGTTTAACAACACGAATACCTACAGCAAACAGTCGTTATACTTGTTAGGTGATTACCCGCTAGGTGGTATGCTCTCGCAACTCTCTCAAATTACCATAACGACTTAAAGCCAGAGATAACGACTTCGGACAACAACAAGCACTGGCACTTCCTGGACAGGTAGTAAGTATTCTGAATCAAAGAGAAACACATAACACTGATTGAATAATCCGTGCCCTACTTCCACCTGTCAGAAGAAGCCAGTGCGTGTAGATAGAAGAAACCGTTCAGCAAATTAGCACAGTAATTTCCCAGTCACTCAGAAGAGAGGTGCTAGTGGCAGTTTACGACATGTTATTCAAGTACGTGAATGGAATACAATATATACACGTACCTCCCACCGGTCGGCACAGTGGTTGTGTGACCCATTTTAAAGCTATACTCTTGAGTATGTATTTTAAAATGAATTAATGATTTTGAACAGATCATCAGCATTGTAATTCGCCATTCTTAGATTTCACTGATGGATTCAGAGGAGAGTCACAGAGATCCCGTGACATCATCCCGCCAGTTTAAAGACTAGTGACCTTTTAAATAACTTTTTTTTTAAATCCTCAGCCTCAATATACAATTCTATATTGCCTCTCTGACCATCTGTATTTCAACATTTTCCCGGCGAACACGCCCCCGAACTACTCTACAGACCCCGCTCTCTTTGGGAACTAATTGGCTCAATTGTTTTCGAAAAAATATAAATTACTCTTTTCATAATTTTTTGACCCCCCCCCCCCCCACCCCACCCCTTTTACAAAGTCCTTAATCCGCCCCTGAATAACTTATATAGTTGCTATCACTACTGTAGGTCACGTAAAACATAACAATTCACCTTGATGTTCAAAAGTAAATTTTGTTTTATTTAACGACACCATTAGAGCTCATCGACTATTTGATGTCAAACATTTGATAATTATGACACAGGTCATTAGTCTTCAGAAAACACCTCATACGTGTTTCCATCAAGACGATACATACACGTACCACGTTCTTCGACATACTACCCAAGCATCACAACCGCTCAAATCTGGAGTTGAGGATATGGAGTATGATACAGGGCTGCGTTCAGCCAGACCGAGCGGAAAAACACATCCGCCTGACTGGTTTGTCACGTTGAACCAAATGGCCACATTGGGAACCAATCAAATCGTTCGCAAACCGTTGTCTCACTGAACTTAGGCCTGCCCCAAGTTCAGCTAGCAAACGTTTTGCTAACGTTCGCGAACTTTTTGATTGGTTCCCAACGTGGCCATTTGGTTTACCGTGATGTAAACAAACCAGTCTAGCGGACGTTTTTTCGCTCGGTCTGGCTGAACGCAGTCTTGGTTTCTGTACACACACAAACACACACACTCTCTCTCTCTCTCTCTCTCTCTCTCTCTCTCTCTCTCTCTCTCTCTCTCTCTCTCTCTCTCTCTCTCTCTCTCTCTCTCTCTCTCTCTCTCTCTCTCTCTCTCTCTCTCTCGCTGTGTGTGTGTGTGTGTGTGTGTGTGTGTTTATTTGTATCATTCTGGGGTGGGGGGGGGGGTTTGTTTGTTTTTTTGTAGCTTTTGTTTTTAAAGATAGGCTACAGTTTTCGCTATTGATTGAACGAATTGACTTCCCTCGTTGTTCTTTCATATTTCAGTGCATTTCACACAAGCCCGCCAGTAGGGCCGGCAAGATTTACCGAACGTGCCAGTTCAGTATGCATGTATCAATCTACATGGGATAAAACCACAACACAATGCAAGGTGTCATTTACCTGTCGCATTTGTACGAGATTTATGAAGCAACTGACATCTGCTTGTTATTAGTATGTTTGAATAGCATGCTATATGCTGTATTAGCTGGAAAAGTGTCAGCTAGGCAAAGAATAGTGTTGCACGCGGTATTTGCCGCACTTTACGGTGTGTCTGTTATAACAACACGTGTCTGGGTGTAATGTGAAATTTTGTGTGGAATATACAATTGCAAATTAACACCAGGTTAAATTTCAATGAGATGTCAAGATATAGGAACGTGTTTCTGCACTTTTTAACATTTTGTGCACAGATTGTAAGACTACCCACAACACATTGTCATTTAACGCTACCCTACAATAACCAAGCGCTTGCCTGATGCGCGATCGATCTAGGATCGATTCCCGTCGGTGGGCCCATTGGGCTATTTCTCGCTCCAGCCAGTGCTCCACAACTAGTGTAACAAAGGCTGTGGTATGTACTATCCCGTCTGAGGAATGGTGCATATAAAAGATCCCTTGCTGCTAATCAAAAAGAGTAGCCCATGAAGTGACGACAGCGGGTTTCCTCTCTCAATCTCTGTGTGATACTTAACCATATGTCCGACGCCATATAACCGTAAATAAAATGTGCTGAGAGCGTCGTTAAATAAAACATTTCCTTCCTTCCATTTTAAGATGTTTCCGAGAGCCATTTTACTGACGAAAATTACATATTAGCAATATTTTCTTGTTTAGAATATCAGTATCTGTATCAACAAAGTGTTTGTTGTCGTCCTAATGTTTGTAGGAACTCATACCAGATTTTACTTCCCAATAATTTCGTATGTATGACTCTTTTTTTATAAAAGAAGTTAGTTTGCATATAACGACACGACTAGAGCACCTTGATTTATTAATTATCGGCTATTGGAAGTCCAACAATTGGTAATTTGTGCTCTAGTAGTGTTATTAAACAAAACAAACTCATCTGGTATTCAAAACAAATTGTTTTATTTAATACGTTTATTTTAGTTGCCTAAACGACTGTTGGTCGGACCCATTGGTCCATTTCTCGTTCCAGCCAGTGCATTGTGACTGGTATATCAAAGGCCATGGTATGTACTATCCTGTCTGTGAGATAGTGCATTTAAAAGATCCCTTGCTACAATAATGGAACAACGTAACGGGTTTCCTCTCTAAGACTGTATATCATAATTACCAACATGTTTGACATCCAATAGCCGATGATTAATAAATCAATGTGCTCTAGTGGTGTCGTTAAACAAAAAACAAACTGTAAACTGTTAGTCGGAAATGTCTTAAAATGGCTGCAAAGTTACGACAGTACCTTTAAGTAAACATTATTTTCCTTTCCTTTTCTTTCAACTTATTTTCGTGCTTATATCCAATTAAGGTTCAAGCACGCTGTTATGGGCAAACAGCTCAGCTATCTGGGCTATCTGTCCAGGACAGTGGGTTAGTTATTAGTTGTTAGTGAGATAAAAGAGAGTGTAGTGGTCTTATACCTACTCACTGAGTCGTTAAAACTCGCTATGGTTGGGAACCGGTACTGAGCTGCGAACCCAGTACCTACCAGCCGTATGTCCGATGGCTTAACCACAACACCACCGAGGTCGGAGTGGGAGTGGGAACTATTTTCGCGTGCCCCTATCCATCATGGTTCAGGCACGTCCACCATGGATCCGCGTTCTGACTTCGTCAGCCCACGGTTCCATGGCGGAGGGGGGGGGGGGGGGGGATGTATTGATGTGATGGGGACATACAATAATTGGTAAAACCATTAACTATACATTTCTATTACAGGGGACAACTGTATTTAACTTTACTTATGTATATCAAAATGATATATTATCTATATTTCTTTATTGTTTAGAAACACCATAAATTTTGTAGACAGGCTATATCATTTAATTACTTTTATTTTTAGTTGGTGTTGTTTTTGATCGGGCTGTTCCAATATTGTTATTAAAATAATCATAAATTAAAACAAATTATACATTTAATTAACCTATCTTTTTAGCCCTAGAGGAGGAGGTTGGTATAGGCGGGCGGGGCATCGCGTCCAATCCAGTCCGCGCGCAACCCCAGGGTAGGCCAGAAGCCGGCCGGATTTCCATGGGAAGGCGCGCCGTGGGGGGGAGGCCTCCTACCAGGCATTCTATTGGTCGAGGTCGGGGTTCTTTCCTTTCAAACAGATCCTGATATTCTCTTCCAGGTGACTCCACTGCAAATCGAGTCTAATCGGATCCGCGCTAAATCCAGAGGGAGGTTCCTAAATAACACCTTGACCAGAAATAACCTGTAATATTAGTCGTCTTTACGTTCAGACGTGTTAGGTAGTTAAATGCAGGTAAACAGTTGTTATTGCAGACACCCTGCAAGGCGGGAGGCCATCCTTGGGGGTGGGACGCAACGGGATAATCATTATACGGGTGAGTCAGTGGAAAGTTAACCTCCCTTCTTTGTCGAAGAACGTGAAATAAGACATGCGCATTTCAAGTTCCTGTGGTGAAAGCCGGGAGGTAGGAAGATGACTTCATTAAAGGTCACTGACATTACAAATACACAAAACACGCCCAACCATACCCCCATTTTTAATTTAATATTACTCAAGTACATATATATAATAATATATTTATATTATAATTGCTTCTTTTTTAAAAATCCAAAACCGGCGATAAAAAATTACTTGTTAAGAAAATATTAAATAACAACCACGAACCCTCCGTAAAATTTGTTTTGCAAATACAAGCCTTCAAACTATAACACATTGGGTAAAATCATAAGGACAAAACTGCTATTGTATCCAGTTAAAATAGCACAACCTTGCCAAAGATTTCATGATACGTAGGGCCGGTGTTCCTTTTAGTTCACTGATTTTCCAGTCAGAACAATAACTGGTACTTTAACATCGTGGTATGAGCTGTATGGCAACATTTCTTCTCTCACAATCTGAACCAAGTGTCACAATAACTACTGCTGTTAAACAAAGATTCTTTTCATATCAAAAAGTCATATTTCTTACACATCCGTTGGAATGAACACTATGTGTTACTTTTGGTATTACACGGTGATATTACACGTGTGGGAAATTGAAACATCTGACTGGATGCTTCACGATGACGACCGGGACTCCAAAGCCACACCGACCAATGAAATGAACACCAATATGATTAACTGCGCTGTCAAGTATGTAAACAGTATTAAGGTCACTGGCCCAAAATATATAAGAAAAGAACAACTTTGTCTCATGTGTGTGATAAGTCTTAAGGCATCGTGATACAGAAACATTGATCAATTAAATAGCAGTAGACCATTTGTAGATGACCACAGCTAAACAAAAATAGTATATGTGAATGTTTATTAATAATTTAAGAATGAAAAACGTTTTTTCTCAAGTCAGTGTATTTTTTACACACAAGAAGTACAAGGCGTTGATCTTTAGAAAGTGTATTTGTTTTGTTTGTAGCACATTGATATATCAATCATCGGCTTAGAGAGGAAACCCGCTACATTTTTTTCCATTAGTAGCAAGGGGTCTTTTATTTGCACCATTCCACAGGCAGGATAACACATACCAGTCGTGGTTCACTGGCTGGAACGAGAATTAGCCCAATGGGCCGGCCCACTGACGAGGATCGATCCCAAACCGACCGCGCATCAGGCGGGCGCTTTAACATTGGGCTACATCCCGCCCCGAGTTGATCTTCAATACAAAGCTTGTTATTATTTCCAAAAAACGTTCCCCACATTTGCTCATAGTTGCAAGTACAGTTAAATATTTAATAAAGATTTATATTGGTTGTTATCTTGCAGCAGAGCTATTTATACCAGTTGACCAATATTGTAAATTATATCGAAGTCTTTACTTAAACAGTGATATAAACAAATCAACATTACATACTTACTGATTCATCCAAGCAAAACCAAAACTGAAGTTACATAAGAATCTTAGCATTAAATAACTTTGACAAGCTAATCTAAAACGTGGTATCTGGATATTTAAAGTTTACACTAATATTTAATAACTCTAGTCATAAATAAATAAGTTGGAGAAGGGCCTTACCACATTCGCCCAACAACAGATACTTTTTTTCCAAATTATTAAGCAGATATTTACAAAATTTAATTTGCACAGCTTCACGGCGCTGCATCGGTTAGCATACATTTCGGGTTATGCATCAAGTATTTTAAAGCTGTCTAAAAAAACAAGAGACAGATATCCTACTCTCTTATGGTACCAGTAAAGTGTTAACGAAGATGTGTTTGCTTGAGCAGAAAGACACAGCTGGGCTTTATTCCAAGATAATTTAGTTCTAAGCATAATATTTATCATCATTCTATAAAACTGGGGTTTTTTGGTAAATAATTTCAGTTTGGTTTGACGTAAGAAGACAAGAAAATGTGTTTTGGAAATAACAAGAAAATACTATTTTTGTGTGCAATTGAGAAAACAATCGGCTAAGAAATAAGTAACTTGTAGTAAATTCCATAGCTTTAAAAAAGGCGTTCTTTGTGGGACGGACTATAGACACTTGTACTAGAAAGAGACTGTTTAAATTTGTAATCCCCTATAAAAACACACTTTTCATATATTTAGATGGTAGAGAACCACCATTTCTAAATACAGTCTTTATAGTCTTATCAAGATTAATTTTAATTCCTACAGATAAGCAGCACTGCTCAAAGACTTTAATGCTAGTTTGTAACTGTGAACATCTCCCAAGTGCGTTAACATCATTTACAAAGATCAAAGGATGCATGTTCTCCATGTTAGCTGAAATGAATACTCCATGATTACCAGACTTTCTGAAAAAATGTGATTGGTTTATTCATGAAAATTATGAACGTTTGAGGGCTAAGATTACAGCTCTGACATGCCGCCATTAGATGCCAGTTATCTTACAACTAGTTGTTTAAAAATGTATCCATCTCGCTTTCGCTTGTTAAAACTCATTGTAAATCTAAAACATAATCAGTTCTATAGCTTTAACCCAGAAGAAGAAGAAACTCATTATAAGATAAATGTTATCTAACTGCCAGTCATGTAGTAAATTCTCTATTAATGGATCCAAGCAATTCCACTCTAATATACTGACCTATTCCTCAAAATACACAGTTAATTTCAGGCCATCTTTAAAAATTGTTTGCTTTTCTGCTTTATTTTACAAGATGCTGAATCAGTAATTTATTTTATTATTAAAATATATTGGGAAATAAAATTTGGGTGGGTGGGGAATGAAAAAGAAAATCGGCCGAATATTAAAGAGTATTTATTTTTAAGGGGTGGCTTCGAGCACGGTTACCTGGTTTACGATAAAAGACTGTGAATGAAATCTATTAAGCTTCACCTGACACACATACACCTGAATACAACGAGAATCCGTTTACACCGACCAAAGGCTGCGATCATCTTTTGCATTCGGGCTCTGAAACGAGTTGGAAATGATCACATCATAATCTTCAGTAATCCATTGTTCCCAGGCGCAAGAGGGCGGCTCAGATACTACAGTCAACACAACCGACTACATTGTATTACGCCCCTTTTGTGACGGTCAGACACTTTCCGCGGTAGTAGGGCCTGCCTACCAAAACAGGCGAACAAAACAAATTTAATGAGGTTTACTTCTTTTTTGGCAACCGATACAGAGCTTTGTCGAGGATGAATAGGGGTTAGCATTCAATTTGGCGTAAAATAATTCATGGTCAAGAAGGTTTTTGTGTGGGTTGGTGTACGTGCAGGCTACCAGTATGTGTGTGCGTGCGCGGGAGTGTGGACATGGAACATTAGATTTGAATTGAATGAGAGAGATAGGGCAGGTAGGGTAGAGAAAAAAGACAAAGGGAAAGAGATAGATAGCGAGAGATTGAGAGAGAGAGAGAGAGAGAGAAAGAGAGAGAGAGAGAGAGAGAGAGAGAGAGAGAGAGAGAGAGAGAGAGAGAGAGAGAGAGAGAGAGAGAGAGAGAGAGAGTTAGGACAAACATAATGATACAAGAATTACAGCAATATGCAAGTTTTCTAATTTACATTCTATTTGTTGACAGTTTGTTGCTTAATATATCGGACTTATATCTAATAATTCTTGGGCCGGTGTGTGTTTTATCGTCAAATTAAATTACCTACATTTAATGGTATTATGGAAATGATACAGTATTAATGTTTTTCTTTTGATGGTGTGACGGGGATGACATTGAAATAATATAATGGCATGATGGTAATAATACGTCGGTGAATGTATGACTCCACTGTGGTGTGATTAGACATGGATTATTGGTATGAATATAACTTAGATATGAAATATTGTATTAATTATCATGTATTCGTTCCAAGCAAGGAAAGGAATGTTTGTGCCTCTTATTGCCTGGACCCAGTACCTCTCTGCCCTGGAACCCAGTCCTTTATTGCCTGGGACCCAATGCCTCTCTGCCCTGTAACTCAGTCCTTTGTTGCCTGGGACCCAATACCTCTCTGCCCTGGAACTCAGTCCTTTGTTGCCTGGGACCCAATGCCTCTCTGCCCTGGAACCCAGTCCTTTATTGCCTGGGACCCAATGCCTCTCTGCCCTGGAACCCAGTCTTTTATTGCCTGGGACCCAATGCCTCTCTGCCCTGGAACTCAGTCCTTTGTTGCCTAGAACCCAATGCCTCTTTTATCTGAGATTCAATGCTTAGCAACGAATGACTCTGTTGCCAGGAACTCAATGTCTCTCTTGCCAGGAACTCAATGTCTCTCTTGTCTGGGACTCAATACCTCTTTTGTCTGGGACCCAGTACCTCTTGTGTCTGGGACTCAATACCTCTTTTGTCTGAGACCCAATACCTCTTGTCTGGGACCCAATATCTCTCTTGCCAGGGACCCAATACCTTTTTTGCCAAATCCTCTCTGACTTAGGGCCCAATGGCATTCTTGTCTGGGATCCAATGTCTTTCTTGTCTTGGACCCATTGCTTCCCTTGCCTGGGACCCATTGACTCACTTTTCCGGGGTTCAGTGGACCCTAAAACGCTTTAGTATTATATATTCCATTAAGGTTTCCCTCGTGGAAAGGACATTCGCTTCTGTAGTCGATTCCAATGCTATTTACTCAGTTTCTCTTTGCTTTCACCTCCGACTAGGTGGTTCTTTGGAGGCGTCACGTAGATCGGTGTACCCGTGGTAAAAACATGTTCTGCATGTTGTATGTATAAATTGTAAACAAACATCACGTGGCTTGTTCTGGCTGGCTCGTACATTTGCCTTTTGTCGTCGTTACAGATTCAGGAAGACTTGGTACATGCTCGGGTGTGTCAGTGATCGTCCGTGCCTCACCCCTTACCCTAACCTGCACCATGTATCGAGTTTACACAAGAAATGAGAAGTTTGTTCATCATAGACGTAGCTTTTTTATTCTTTATTTTCATTTTCTTTTTTAAGAATTTTGTTTGACGTATAAAAACCGGGATAGCTTCAAACATCTAAAATCACTTGCATATATATATGTAATCTCTGTCTATTTAGATCATTATTTCAATCAAACCGGTAGAGATTTTATAAATTGTGTGTGTGTGTGTGTGTGTGTGTGTGTGTGTGTGTGTGTGTGTGTGTGTGTGTGTGTGTGTGTGTGTGTCCGCGTTCGTGTGTGTTTTGTTTTTTGTTTCGTGGTTTTTTTTGGGGTGGTTGTAGGTGTTTTTTTTGGCTGGTGTTTTTTTTGGCTGGTGTTTTTTTTGGCTGGTGTTTGTTTTGGCTGGTGTTTGTTTTGGGTGGGGTTTGTTTTGGGTGGTGTTTGTTTTGGCTGGTGTTTGTTTTGGCTGGTGTTTTGGTTTTGGCTGGTGTTTGTTTTGGGTGGGGTTTGTTTTGGGTGGGGTTTGTTTTGGCTGGTGTTTGTTTTGGGTGGGGTTTGTTTTGGGTGGTGTTTGTTTTGGGTGGGGTTTGTTTTGGCTGGTGTTTTTTTTGGCTGGTGTTTGTTTTGGGTGGGGTTTTTTTTGGCTGGTGTTTGTTTTGGGTGGGGTTTGTTTTGGCTGGTGTTTGTTTTGGGTGGTGTTTGTTTTGGCTGGTGTTTGTTTTGGCTGGGTTTTGTTTTGGGTGGTGTTTTTTTTGGCTGGTGTTTGTTTTGGGTGGGGTTTGTTTTGGGTGGTGTTTTGTTTGGCTGGTGTTTGTTTTGGCTGGTGTTTTTTTTGGCTGGTGTTGTTTTGTGGGTGGTGTTTGTTTTGGCTGGTGTTTTTGTTTTGGCTGGTGTTTGTTTTGGGTGGGGTTTGTTTTGGTGGTGTTTGGTGGGTGGTGTTTGTTTTGGCTGGTGTTTGTTTTGGCTGGTGTTTTGTTTGGCTGGTGTTTGTTTTGGGTGGGGTTTGTTTTGGCTGGTGTTTGTTTTGGGTGGGGTTTGTTTTGGCTGGTGTTTGTTTTGGCTGGTGTTTGTTTTGGCTGGTGTTTGTTTTGGGTGGTGTTTGTTTTGGGTGGTGTTTGTTTTGGGTGGTGTTTGTTTTGGGTGGTGTTTGTTTTGGCTGGTGTTTGTTTTGGGTGGTGTTTGTTTTGGGTGGTGTTTGTTTTGGCTGGTGTTTGTTTTGGGTGGGGTTTGTTTTGGCTGGTGTTTGTTTTGGGTGGGGTTTGTTTTGGGTGGTGTTTGTTTTGGGTGGTGTTTGTTTTGGCTGGTGTTTGTTTTGGCTGGGGTTTGTTTTGGGTGGTGTTTGTTTTGGGTGGTGTTTGTTTTGGGTGGTGTTTGTTTTGGGTGGTGTTTGTTTTGGCTGGTGTTTGTTTTGGCTGGTGTTTGTTTTGGCTGGTGTTTGTTTTGGGTGGGGTTTGTTTTGGCTGGTGTTTGTTTTGGGTGGGGTTTGTTTTGGGTGGTGTTTGTTTTGGCTGGTGTTTGTTTTGGCTGGTGTTTTTTTTGGCTGGTGTTTGTTTTGGGTGGTGTTTGTTTTGGGTGGTGTTTGTTTTGGCTGGTGTTTGTTTTGGGTGGGGTTTGTTTTGGGTGGTGTTTGTTTTGGGTGGTGTTTGTTTTGGGTGGTGTTTGTTTTGGCTGGTGTTTGTTTTGGCTGGTGTTTGTTTTGGGTGGTGTTTGTTTTGGGTGGTGTTTGTTTTGGGTGGTGTTTGTTTTGGGTGGTGTTTGTTTTGGCTGGTGTTTGTTTTGGGTGGGGTTTGTTTTGGCTGGTGTTTGTTTTGGGTGGGGTTTGTTTTGGGTGGTGTTTGTTTTGGGTGGTGTTTGTTTTGGCTGGTGTTTGTTTTGGCTGGTGTTTGTTTTGGGTGGGGTTTGTTTTGGGTGGTGTTTGTTTTGGCTGGTGTTTGTTTTGGGTGGGGTTTGTTTTGGCTGGGGTTTGTTTTGGCTGGTGTTTGTTTTGGGTGGGGTTTGTTTTGGGTGGTGTTTGTTTTGGCTGGGGTTTGTTTTGGGTGGTGTTTGTTTTGGCTGGTGTTTGTTTTGGGTGGGGTTTGTTTTGGGTGGTGTTTGTTTTGGCTGGTGTTTGTTTTGGGTGGGGTTTGTTTTGGGTGGTGTTTGTTTTGGCTGGTGTTTGTTTTGGGTGGGGTTTGTTTTGGGTGGGGTTTGTTTTGGGTGGGGTTTGTTTTGGGTGGGTTTTTTAGTTTTAGGGTTGTGAGGTATTACTTTACCAACTGCAGATGTAGAAAAGTGTTTCGAGAAGTTTAAATATAAATTATTTCTAGATTTAAATTCCTTTACATTTTGTTTTACATTTGACGGTGAGAGACGATTTTAAGACCAAAAATATATATTATTTCTAGATTTAAATGCCCCCAGTGGCGTAGGAAGGTGCCAAAAGGGGGGGGGGGGGGCACACTTTTATATTTACACACTTTTACTTTATAAAGCAAATAGCTGAAAAGTGGGGGGCGCATGCCCCCTTGCCACCCCCACCCCCCACCCCAACCCCCATACGCCAGTGATGCCTTTACATTTTTGTTTTTTTAGGTTCGAAGGTGAGAGACGATTTTAAGACCATTCTATATAGGTGGGCTTTTTTTCAATGATTGATCTATTTTATGTTGTTTTAGGTGTGTAATGTGATCATGGTTTAACTGTTTGATTAAAATTCACCACAGCCCCATAAACTGTCTTAACAACAAACTATATCGACTTTCATTCGTTCAGGCATATATCTTTGTCTCGTACCTAACAGCCGCCAATCCGTTGTGCTAGTGTCGTTAACGCAGCTTCTTTGATTTTTTTAAAACAGATTTTTTTTCTTCACCCTTTTCTTTTTTCGTCTTTCTATTTTCTTTTTTTCTCTTTAATTATTTTTTTTATCTATCTTTATTTATTTGTTTCTTTTTTCTTCCTTCCATTCTTCCTTCTGTTATTTTTCTTTCTGTTTCTGTTTCCTTTCTTCTTCTTCTTTCTTCCATTCTTTTCGTTTATTATATTTCTTTAAATCCCAAAATAATGGTATAAAATTCACGAAGAAGTGCTCTTCATGCATCACAATCGAACATCTTCTCGCCCCCCAGATGCAAACATGACATAGTAGACATTTTCTATGGCTTGTGAGGCGGGTTTTAGAGGTGGTGGTCTCGTCGATATGTTTGTCTGGCCTTTCAGTTACCGGCTTCCGTGCAAAGGTTACATATTGTAATTGCTGCTGCCCCATACGGCACCCTCTACATCTGTGGTATGTGCGAGCTGTTGGGTGAATATTTCAGAGGTGTTAGGCCCAAAACACACCAGAGCTGAGTCTGGGTCTCTGTCTGGCGAGTATGGCACCAGTCGATAAAGAAAGACACTGAATCCAATGTGAGAAAACACAGGTCGCGTCTCTGCTAGCGCGAACTTCCGATCTGGCCACAGACGACATAGATCATGAGCTATATGTTTTAACTGCTAGACACTGCACACTGATAGAACCTTGTTTTTTATTTATTTATCTGAATAAAAGTCAATGTGGCATATAGAAGAAAATATATCTAACGATATGAATGCAGTTACTATAATATATTGATAACCCCCAGACCTCAAAATACACCAGACACTTACCAGTTCCAGCTTTGATATGTTTTTTGTTTTGTTTGGTCCCACTATTCACCGATGGTGCACCCACCACCTATCCGACTGTCTGTCCGTCATCGGGGAAAATAGTAGTCCCGCGATAGAGCACATGCCTAGGGTGTGATAGGTCGTAGTATCGATCTCCCTCAGTAGACACGTCGGGTTTGTTCCGTTCCTGGTCCATGATTGGTACTTGTATATCAAAAGCCTAGTCCACGATTGGTACTTATATATCAAAAAGCCTAGTCCATGATTGGTACTTATATATCAAAAGCCTAGTCCATGATTGGTACTTGTATATCAAAAGCCTGGTCCATGGTTGGTACTTATATATCAAAAGCCTGGTCCATGGTTGGTACTTATATATCAAAAGCCTGGTCCATGATTGGTACTTGTATATCAAAAGCCTGGTCCATGGTTGGTACTTATATATCAAACGCCTGGTCCATGATTGGTACTTATATATCAAAAGCCTAGTCCATGGTTGGTACTTATATATCAAAAGCCTGGTCCATGGTTGGTACTTATATATCAAAAGCGTGGTCCATGGTTGGTACTTATATATCAAAAGCCTAGTCCATGGTTGGTACTTATATATCTATAGCGTGGTCCATGGTTGGTACTTATATATCAAAAGCCTAGTCCATGGTTGGTACTTATATATCAAAAGCCTGGTCCATGGTTGGTACTTATATATCAAAAGCCTGGTCCATGGTTGGTACTTATATATCAAAAGCGTGGTCCATGATTGGTACTTGTATATCAAAAGCCTGGTCCATGGTTGGTACTTATATATCAAAAGCCTGGTCCATGGTTGGTACTTATATATCAAAAGCCTAGTCCATGGTTGGTACTTATATATCAAAAGTCTGGTCCATGATTGGTACTTGTATATCAAAAGCCTGGTCCATGAATGGTACTTATATATCAAAAGCCTGGTCCACGAATGGTACTTGTATATAAAAAGCCTGATCCATGATTGGTATTTGTATATAAAAAGCCGGGTCCATGATTGGTACTTGTATATCAAAAGCCTGGTCCATGATTGGTACTTGTATATAAAAAGCCTGGACCATGATTGGTACTTGTATATCAAAAGCCTGGACCATGATTGGTACTTGTATATCAAAAGCCTGCTCCATGAACTTGTATGCTGAAGCACACATGAAAGATTCAGTGTTGCTATTCGGTAGGTGTAGGTAGCCTGTTCGACGGAAGCGGATCTCTCCCCCCCCCCCCCCCCCTCTCTCTATCTCTCTCCCTCTCTCTATCTCTCCATCTCTCTCTCTCTCTCTCTCTCTCTCTCTCTCTCTCTCTCTCTCTCTCTCTCTCTATATATATATATATATATATATATATATATATATATATATCAATCACTCTTGGTCTCTGTCTCTGTCTCTCTCTCTCTCTCTCTCTCTCTCTCTCTCTCTCTCTCTCTCTCTCTCTCTCTCTCTCACACACACACACACACACACCCTCTCTGTCTGTATCTCACCCTCACCATTTCTCTGTCTCTCTGTCTCTCTCTCCACATCTGTCTCACCCTCTCTTCCCAAGAATGAAAACAACCATACGTTAGACACCAAATAACCGTAGTTTAAAACGTTCTGAGGTGTCGTTAAACATTCCTTGTTTTTCTTTGCATTTCCTTACAGAATAGTCTCCGACTACACAATGGACACAAATTCCTTTCCTTTCTTTTTCACCACTGTTGTCCGCGCGATGCCGAGCTGGGTACGAAACCAGCCGCAATCGGTAATGGCGTCTGAACGCAGAGCGTTGCCAATTAGTACTCTAATGGAAACCTTTTAGTTCACCTGAAGAAAAACCTCCAAGGATTGGGAGTATTTTGATGATCCCGCATAGCAGACGTGAGAAAGGTGACACGGTTACTCGTTGGGGGCGCGAAGTACGCACGCAGGTGAGAGCATGTCAAAAATGGAATTCAAAAAGTGCCTGAAACGAAAGATGTATTTATTGTTCGACGAAACAAGTTTATAAGAGAGGGTTTTTTTCTCATTATGTTTCTCACCTTTAGGTGTTACATAGGCCAACGACACGATTGTTTCTAAAATGGAAGGACTCCCTGATAAAATGTTAAGACTAAAAAAGAAGGAAAAAAACCTTGATGATTTTGTCAATACAATGTACAACTAAACAAATTCACCGAAAGTTAAGAAATGGCAAGCGATACATCTGTATGTGATCTTGATTATAGACCGCAGCGAACTGAAAATGAAAAATGGTGCGTCACAGAAATACACTGAACTGGTTTATCCCAATGGCTATAAATATTAAAAATATACTGAAGGTTGCAGCTTTAACGAAAAACGACAGTACCAGATATAAATTTATTACTGCTACCATTACACAGCATAAGAGAGAGAGAGAGAGAGAGAGAGAGAGAGAGAGAGAGAGAGAGAGAGAGAGAGAGAGAGAGAGAGAGAGAGAGAGAGAAAGAGAGGGGGAGGGGGAAAGAGAGGGAGAGGAATGAGGGAAGGAGAGACGGGGGTAGAGAGAGAGACGGGGTTAGAGAAAGAGGCAGGGAGAGAAAGAGGAATGAAGGAAGGAGAGAAGGGGTAGAGAGAAAGAGAAAGGTAGAGAGAGAGAGAGAGGGAAAGGGAGAGAGAAAGGTAGAGAGGGGGGTAGGGAGAGAGGTGGAGAGAGAAATGAGGGAAGACGAGAAGGGGTAAAGAGAGACGGACTAGAGAGAGGAAGGGAGAGAGGGTGTAGAGTGAGGGAGAGAGATAGAGAGGGGGGAGAGAGAGAAAAAGAGGAGTGGAGAGAGAGAGAGAGAGAGAGAGAGAGAGAGAGAGAGAGAGAGAGAGAGAGAGAGAGAGAGAGAGAGAGAGAGAGAGAGAAATAGAGAGAGAGGCTTGAGTGCGTCGTTAAATAAAGTATTTCTTTATTTTTTATTTTATACGCAGTCACACAAACACATAATAATGTATATGCACGCACGCACACATACATCCATCCATCCATCCATACATACATACATACATACATACATACATACATACATACATACATACATACATACATACACAAACACATACAGACAGACATACAGTCATAAATATAGATGCATCCACACCTTCCCTCTCCCCTACGTCATACTTGTTAGTAACAAAAACAACCACACTATATCATTTTCCTGTCATTATACACACATATACCTAGTAATCTTTCAAACCAATTCAATAGGTTGCTAGTAACAGGTTGTTTCTAGTGTAACACACAGATTATTATCATTATTCCATCCAAAGTTAAACAGACTGTCAGTTTTAATTTCTATAGCTGGCCGATCTTTTCCGAGTATGTAATTGAACAGAAACCCATGACAGGTTTGTCTTGGAAACCGATTCCGCCATCACACCCATCCTAAGTGTGTATAGTTCTCCGTCTGTCGTGCATCTCTTTGTCGGGTGGAATTAATACGACTCGCTGTCCCGTTTATTCTGGGTGGACAACGTGTCAACAATCTTATTAACGGGTTACAGCCTGTTTGCTGCTTGTCTTGTGTTTCGTAGTATAACTGTATTTAAAACCATCTAAAGTAATTACCTCTATTCGTATAAATTAAGATGTACATGTACATATATTGATGGAATGCTCCGGGGATCTTTCAAAGTCGCATAATTGCAGGTTCCTGTCATTTCAAAAGATAATTGCTTTATCTCATGTGTTGTTATTACATATGCTTTTTCTCCTGTGCCATTTTTGTTTTAGATCCTGGCATGTGTATGAAAGGTCGCGGTGTGCGTTATAGTATCTGTATAGGAAATGTTTTTACACAGCTACTTTCGTTTCATATCCAGGACAGTGTGTTTGAACCTTCGTGGGATATAACCATGCAAATAAATTATATCATCATCATCATCATCACTACCATCATCATCACCATCATCATCATCACCATCATCATAAAAATCACCATCATCATCATCACCGCCGTCATCGTAATCATCATCATCACCATCACCATCATAATCACTGCCGTCGTCTAATCATCATCATCATCATCATCGTCACCATCACCGCCGTCATCGTAATCACCATCACCATCATCATCACCGCCGTCGTCTAATCATCATCATCATCATCATCATCACCATCATCACTGCCGTCATCGTAATCATCATCATCATCATCATCACCGCCGTCGTCTAATCATCATCATCATCATCATCACCATCATCACTGCCGTCGTCTAATCATCATCATCATCATCATCGTCACCATCACCGCCGTCATCGTAATCACCATCACCATCATCATCACCACCGCCGTCATCGTAATCATTATCATCATCACCATCATCATCACTGCCGTCATCGTAATCATTATCATCACCATCACCATCATAATCACTGCCGTCATCGTAATCATCATCATCATCATCATCATCATCACCGCCGTCATCGTAATCATCATCATCACCATCATAATCACTGCCGTCATCGTAATCATCATCATCATCATCATCATCATCACCGCCGTCATCGTAATCATCACCATCACCATCATAATCACTGCCGTCATCGTAATCATCATCATCATCATCATCATCATCACCGCCGTCATCGTAATCATCATCATCACCATCACCATCATAATCACTGCCGTCGTCTAATCATCATCATCATCATCATCGTCACCATCACCGCCGTCATCGTAATCACCATCACCATCATCATCACCACCGCCGTCATCGTAATCATTATCATCATCACCATCATCATCACTGCCGTCATCGTAATCATTATCATCACCATCACCATCATAATCACTGCCGTCATCGTAATCATCATCATCATCATCATCATCATCACCGCCGTCATCGTAATCATCATCATCACCATCATAATCACTGCCGTCATCGTAATCATCATCATCATCATCATCATCATCACCGCCGTCATCGTAATCATCACCATCACCATCATAATCACTGCCGTCATCGTAATCATCATCATCATCATCATCATCATCACCGCCGTCATCGTAATCATCATCATCACCATCACCATCATAATCACTGCCGTCGTCTAATCATCATCATCATCATCATCGTCACCATCACCGCCGTCATCGTAATCATCATCATCACCATCACCATCATAATCACTGCCGTCGTCTAATCATCATCATCATCATCATCGTCACCATCACCGCCGTCATCGTAATCATCACCATCACCATCATAATCACTGCCGTCGTCTAATCATCATCATCATCATCATCGTCACCATCACCGCCGTCATCGTAATCATCACCATCACCATCATAATCACTGCCGTCATCGTAATCATCATCATCATCATCATCATCATCACCGCCGTCATCGTAATCATCATCATCACCATCACCATCATAATCACTGCCGTCGTCTAATCATCATCATCATCATCATCGTCACCATCACCATCATCATCACCACCGCCGTCATCGTAATCATCACCATCACCATCATAATCACTGCCGTCATCGTAATCATCATCATCATCATCATCATCATCACCGCCGTCATCGTAATCATCATCATCACCATCATAATCACTGCCGTCGTCTAATCATCATCATCATCATCATCGTCACCATCACCATCATCATCACCACCGCCGTCATCGTAATCATTATCATCATCACCATCATCATCACTGCCGTCATCGTAATCATTATCATCGTCATCATCATCGTCATCATCATCATCACCACCACCATCATCACCGCCGTCATCGTAATCATTATCATCGTCATCATTGTCATCATCAACAGATATTGTCCATTTTTAGGCCTGTGACACAATAATTACCGTCATCCATATTTTGTTTGTATGGATACACTTGGAAAAAGTCATGCCAAAAATTATATATGGATCGAAAGTTAAACTTTGCTTTGTTTAACGACACCACTAGGCACAAGAGCACATCGGCTATTGTATGTCAAACATTTGGTAATTTTGACATATAGTCTTAGAGAGGAAACCCGCTACATTTTCCAATTAGTAGCAAGGGATATTTTTTATGCACCCGCCTACAAACAGGATAGCACATACCACGGCCCTTTGATTTACCAGTCGTGGTGCATTGGCTGGAACAAGAAATAAATAGCCCAATGGACACACCGACGGAGATCGATTCTAGACCGTCCGCGCATTAGGCGAGCGTTTTACCACTGAGCTACATCCAATAGCCGATGATTATCAAAACAATGTGGTCTAGTAGTGTCGTTAAACAAAGCAAACTTTTAACTTTAACGTCTCGCCCTAAAATCCTAGAGACCGAACACAGATTTGTTATATTTTGTTAATAGTGCTGTCTCTCAGGAGTTTGTATATACGAACTCTAAGACACGATGTAGATAAATCGTCATTCCATGTACCATGTAATATGTACCTTCAAGATATTGGCCGGATCTTCCAGACACGGACAGTATCTTTACGACACCGGTCGGATTTTCTCTACAAAAAGCGGTACCTTTCCGGTGTAACGTGGTATTTGTACTCCCGTAGAATACTGACTCCCCGGTCACATTTCTACGGCAAAAGGGGTCACTTTTCTACAGGAGAAAAAATGACTCCCAGCTAAAAAGCCCGTAGTACTACGACCCCCCACACGTTGAAAACTGACCCCCATAGAATAATGACTTCTCTTGAAATCATAGAAAATGCACAGGTCGTAACTCTTCGACACTGGCCGAGCTTTGACGACACTGGCCGAGCTTTGACGACACTGACCGAGCTCTGACGACACTGGCCGGGCCTTTCCGATACAAGCAACACGTAAAAGATGTGTGTAACTTTGTAACCTTGTCGAAGTCCCAATTCAAGGCACATGGCAGTGAGTGATGTTTAATGACGAGAGGGGGCATTATTCTCGTGTCTGGTCCAGGAAACTGGCAAACATCAACACGTCGCTCTGCTTGAACAAGTGGTATCTGCTTATGCTGGAAATTGTCGCCGCTGGGTGGTATTTGTCCAAGCCCTTTTCATTTCGTGTTTTTGTTATTCTGTTGTTTTTGCGCTGACCCCAAAACGAGGGCCACGTGTGTAGCAGCAGCATTCAATCCGAAACGTTTTGTTTTCCCGTATAGTGGACAATATTTAGCATGTGTGAAAATAACACTGGACACGGATCAACTTGGTTGTGATGGATTGAGCGGACCGAGTGTATATGGCACTCGTAGCATATACTATTATTTTATCTCATTTCCTACCTGCCTTCTGTAACGTAGCATGCATGTTCTGCGCCAATTTTTCCTTTCTTTGCCGATTAGCAGTAAGGTATCTCTTATATATGCATTTTCGTCACAGACTACAGTATTTGAAACACCAATAGGTAATTCAACACCTCTCCCATCCTGCCATTCCAAGACCATAACCCCCCCCCCCCCACCCCCCACCCCCACAAACACACACACACACTGTATAATATAGAACAAACATAAATTTTAAAACAGTTGAAAATTGCTATCTAAAACATTGCTGTCTTGGTTACCAGATGCTAGAAACTCGCCTTTGAAATTATCTAAAGATCAAAAAAAGTATTTGTGTTCTCTTCCTCAAACAAATATTGTTCTTTAAAATACCACTAACATCTCTTGCTGCAAATTATAAATCGAATAGGAGTCTATGTTATGGAAGCCGGGTGTTTTCTTTCACACTCTAAAGCAAATAACACAATTACCATAAGAGGGATGTATGTTATTTGTCGAATAAACATTATTTGTGTTAAAGTGTCATTAAAGGTACTCTCCCTTTTTATTTACTTTTAATATCGAGCAATATGTTTGTGATGGCTTCGCTTTTTTTATTAATTCCACAAGAGGTTGTTTTGACACTAATATGAGTTCAGCATTCAGAATCAAGTTTAAAACCGTATTTGCTTTTCCGACTACTTAAGCTGTCACGGAACTTGCGTCAAACTGTCACGCGGATTAATCTGACCCCGGATGACCTACCCTGCTCGTGCATGAATGACAATGTGTACCAGTCTACTGCGCCCCTATCGTGACTTATTGCCCTTCTGGAGTGTCTTTCAATCGACTGGTAACAGTGCTGTGTTGAGAGAAAAAAAATCAATGTACTACTTTAAAGAGGTGTTGCGTTCTTGCTGTTCGCCAGGTGACGCTTGCAGCTGTCTGATGGTACTTAACGACTAGTCGACCCTAGCCGGAGCACCACTTCACAAACACCGGTCTGTTTTCTTTTCCATCGTGTTGGACTTGTTTTCATAATTTAATGACCTGTGAGTTACCAACAGCACGGAAGACATAAAGAACGAAGTGGAAAAGCAAAGGAAAATAGTGTTTAATGAAAAAACTCAGTTAGCCGTTAAGATATTAGGTATCAAAGTAAATGGTAAATTCGACCCATGGTTCAGAGCATGTAAGAACTCGATGGAGTCACTTTGTTTATAATGTGAGTAAGTCACTGTTAAAGCTGCAATATCTCGCCTTCCCGTCCCAAAACATCATCTACTAATGGAACGATAAACATTACTACAGGTATAATACCCCCCCCCCCCCCCCCCCCCGTGTTTTTGCCATTAACGGATATCGCAAACTGTCTTGCAATGATGGAACAAACAAGTTTCTTCTCCGTACCAAGAAATTGGGAAAGCATTCAGCCATCAATGCTTCTAACAGTATTTTATGTCACAATGATGTTTAAAACTTTGTTGGTTTTCTTGTTTTGTGTGTGTGTGGGGTTTTCTGCGAGGCGTTAGGGTATTTGGTTCTTAAATTTGTTTTCTATGTACGATAACTCTATATACGTTTCAGTAATGAGTCATTTACACCCGTTGGAAGATATTTTAGTGGGTGTTGGACTGTCACCATCAATCCATCCATTCATCCATTCATTCCTTTCATTTCAACTAATTTTTGTCCTTATATCCAATTAAGGTTCAAGCACGCTGTCCTGAACACACACACACACACACACACACCAGCTATCTGGATTAATTGTTAGTGGTTAGTGAGAGAGAAGAGGGTGTAGTGGTCTTACACCTACCTACTGAGTCGTTAAAACTCGCTCTGGGTGGGAGCCGGTACCGGGCTGCGAACCCTGTACCTACTCGCCTTATGTCCGATGGCTCAACCACGACACCACCGAGGCCGGTATCCATTTAAATACCAGTCATGGGGACCAAGTTGAAATGGGAAATAACCAGACATGTCTAATTAGCGTGGAGGCGGTGGATCCTACACGCAATCACACCTCAAGTTAGCGCACTCTGCTCTTTGGCAAATGTCTATTCCCTCCAAATCGTGCTAATGGGAAGAGTTAGGTTAGTCCTGTAGTATGTAGTTTTTACTATAGGGTTAGACTGCCCCAGTTCCGTGTTATTAATCTAACTTTTAAGTGCATCTTCCTGTTCCACCAGTTTCCAGACAGATTAATACTAGTAATCAGACCCGGATGAAAGAGTCAAAGTTAGAACCACTAGAACACACTGATGTAATCACCATCAGCTGTTGGTTGTCGGAAATGTTTGACACGAAGTCTTTGAGAAACCCGCTACATTTGCAGCAAAGGATCTTTTAAACACATTTTCTCACAGACTAGACATCAGCCTTTGATATTCCAGTCGTGTGGGACTGGTTGGGACAGGAAAACCCAATCCGGATCCGAGAAGTTCTTGGGAAGAAGATATTAGATTGTGCAAAGGTACTGGATTGCATAAACGTACGAGACAGGGGGCAGAGGAGGGGGCAACTGTCCCCCCCCCCCCCCCCCACCTTTATAGTGGAGCAAAGCCTCAAATTCAGACAAAAATGATACAGATATTTGGGGCAAATGTGCTAACCTGAGACCTTTTTACCATGTATTTCCATCATTCTACCCTCAAAATTAGCTGTAATCCACGTTGACAGCCGTATATAGCTGTTTGGTAGTAATGCTAATATGAATAAATGTTGTTATCTAGATTCAGGCATTTTCTTTTAATTCGGGCTAAAGCCAGCCTGCCCCCCCCCCCCCCATCTCTCTCTCTCTCTCTCTCTCTCTCTCTCTCTCTCTCTCTCTCTCTCTCTCTCTCTCTCTGTGTGTGTGTGTGTGTGTGTGTGTGTGTGTGTGTGTTAATGTTTTAGTCGGCTGGGGATTCCTGTGGAATATTACCTATATACATATATATACAATGCTTGTTATCGTATATGGGAATTCCGGAACTGTGGGTGCACCCTTCCTTTAAAAATCCTGCAGCAGTCCCTGATAACCATGGGTGTAGATGGAGCAAAGCAGACCGCCCTAGATGAGACCGGTTTGTGAGTTATCGCAAAATTTTAATTGGCATTCTTAAATTGCGCTACTTTTGTTGTTTCGTGATTATAATTTGTGGAGTATTTATCCCCTCAGCTGCCGGGCATTACTGAACGTTTATTGTTCATTAAAATAAAAGTCTGAACACGTCAACATAAACCAGTCCAAGAATGTTTATTGATAAAGTAATAAACTGAATATTTATAGTACCCACGAACCTGTAATACAGGCCACTTTTTAAACAAAGTTTAATTAGTGGGATCAGGGTCAATTGTCTCCTGAAAAAAATATTCCAAATTATTCCTTTTAATTTACAGGTGCCAATTTTGTCTGGTTGGCGATGACCCTACATTATTGTGCCTGACGCTTCCATTTGCCCCACGACTGGTATATCAAAGGCCGTGGTATTTGATCTGCTGTCTGGGGGAAAGAACATGTAAAAGATCCGTTGCTACTAATGGAAAAATGTAGCGGTTTCATCTGAAGACTACGTGTTAGAATTATCAAATGTTTAACACCCAACAGTCGATGAAAAGTTAAAATGAAAATTTGTTTTGTTGAACGACACCACTAAAGAACACAATAACCCATATTGAATAAATCAATGTATTATACTTTTTGTCGTTAAACAAAACAGACATATTTGTTTGTTTTGTTTTTGTTTTTTTGTTGTTGTTTTTTTACACTATTCGTGTTTGTTGAGGGAATTGATTTGTTTGTTTTTTGTTTTGTTCTCTTGTTTGTTTTTGTTTTTCTAATCCAAGACTAGGTACGAATCTGCTTCTACTTTGATAGATAGATAGATAGATAGACAGATAGATAGCTAACTACTATAACGTGCTCATATACCACTAGCGTTTCGAACATGCCCATCCAGAGTCCGACCTCCGATAAGATCGGTGGCCTGACTCGGGATGGGGGGGGGGGGGGGGGGGGGTGTAGAGTTGTAAATGGACAGAATTTTACTGCTCGGTCGTATATTTGTATAATTTGGAGCAATTTAGGACAG
This sequence comes from Gigantopelta aegis, assembly GCF_016097555.1. NCBI lineage: Eukaryota > Metazoa > Mollusca > Gastropoda > Neomphalida > Peltospiridae > Gigantopelta > Gigantopelta aegis. The sequence continues at coordinate 19,400,287 of NC_054702.1, forward strand.
TCCAAAATTAAATAAGAGAAAGAAGAGAGGATCGGACTATTTAATAAAAAAGAAAGTAATTTCGACATAAAAATTTTAACGAAGGTCTAAAAGTTTAAAGTCTGATCTATGTGTCCACACGAGATGGGTTGCATCCCGTCAAGAAAACCCCTAGATTGACAGTAATTAGATGTTGAAGGTGAAGTGCTGTGCTGAAATACAGATCTTGAGAAGCCGGATCCGTCTGAACTAGAGAGAGTATCAGACTAGGGTATAGTCCAGTCGTCATGGGTTGGTATAGTGGTGCGGACGGGCCCGATTCCGGAGGATACGAGATGGTATCACTATAAAGCAAAGTAAAGTCTAGAAATGAGTAGTAGGGGCCGACCCCGCTTCCTATTTCTTCTTAAAGTGGGGCGGTCAATGGGCCAGTGCTGCTAGGACAGGCTTGGACATGTAGAGACTAAACGCGAACAACCGTGGCGTTCTGCAGAATGGCCGTCATACGAGACACGAAAAAACAAGTCGACATAATCAGCCGGAGAAATGACGTGGAGGCGAGGAACCTCGCTAAAAAAGAATCCAACCTGGTTGTGCAGGCTGTCGAAACGAGAAGCGTTCCAGCATTCAATCAGTTCCAATGGCCGCATACATCCCAGTAGAAAACTTCATTTCGCTTATAAAAACAACGAAATGAAGGATCCCCAAGTCGAGCACATGAAAGCACGTGCAGTGTGCACAAGCGAAACAAACATGTCTTACCGCGTCGAGCTCCAGATTGGGAATGTTCTACTTTGAGAAATCAGATATGTTTTGGAGGTTTTTCTTTAAATGTTATTTTGTATAACAACAAAGCGCCTATACAAAACGTTATGTAGAGGGGTTTAATTCAGTTGGTTGAGTGCTCGGGTGAGGTGCTTGCATCGCAGGATCGAACCTCCTCGGTGGATCCATTCAACCGATTGGAATTTTCTTGTTCCAACCAGTGCACCACAACTGGTCAAAGGCCGTGGTATGTGCTTTTCTGTCTGAGGCAAAATGCATATAAAAGATCCCTTGCTACATTAGGGAAAATGTAGCGGGTTTCTTCTGTTGACTAAGTGTCGGAATTACCAAATGTTTGACATCCAATAGCTGATGGTTAATTAATCAATGTGCTCCAGTGGTGTCGTTAAACATCTCAAACGAATAATACAAAGAGTTAAAGTTCTGGGTAAATTGTATGAGTCTTTCAGTATAAACCACACAATATATTTTTCGGTTGGCATTATGGTTGAGGAGTAACATCGCGAATTTGACTGACAAGGAGGAAATCTGTTCTGTGAGAGATATTCCAACAAACACTGTTTCTAGCGTAGAATCGATCGTGTTTTAATAACAGAGGACTGTTTGCAATAACTTCCTATAATTTAATGACCTGTGTTGACATCGCGTTACAAACAACATTTGGACACGCGTTTTAAGAAACTGTGCTTTTTTATAAGTATGAACAATGGTGCATTAAACACATATATTAAACTAGACCGATGTATTGCCTGTATATGTTGTTAGGGGTTGCGGTGCGAACAAAAGAAAGAAATGGTTTATTTAACGACATACTCAACACATTTTATTTACGGTTATATGGCGTCGGACATATGGTTAAGGACCACACAGATTTTGAGAGGAAACCCGCTGTCGCCATTTCATGGGCTACTCTTTCCGATTAGCAGCAAGTGATCTTTTATTTGCGCTTCCCACAGGCAGGATAGCACAAACCATGGCCTTTGTTGAACCAGTTATGGATCACTGGTCGGTGCAAGTGGTTTACACCTACCCATTGAGCCTTGCGGAGCACTCACTCAGAGTTTGGAGTCAGTATCTGGATTAAAAAACCCATGCCTCGACTGGGATCCGAACCCAGTACCTACAAGCCTGTAGATCGATGGCCTAACCACGACGCCACTGAGGCCGATGCGGTGCGAACAAACCCCCTTCCAGCAATTTTTTTTTTCCTTTTTGCAGTTCCTTTTCACAAATACCCAGTAACACCCGTGCTACAATTCTTTTCTTCATATATATATATATACACCTGGAAATGAATTAAACACCACCTAGTTGTGACCATGTGACTTGTACTTCTCAAGTAATTGTGACCATTTCGTGCATTTATAAAAACTAAATAATGTTCAATATATACAGAGAATATTGAAAAAAATAACACTGAAATTACATCGATATTTAAAGGCGAAGGCCCAAGTTTTAACCCTTAAAAATGGACACAAAGTTTAGTTAATTTACAAACCTGTAACTCATTTGGATAAATTTACAATAGAGTGAAAGAGACTATGACGTTAAAACGGGAAATATTCTTAAAAACAGACTAGATCTCAAATCAATAAACCGCTACTTCTCACACGCACGTGCGTTTATAAAAATATGAAAAATGCATTTTGTGATATTAGAAACAACAGGATGACCGGAAACACTTCGGTTGTATGGAAATGGATAATCTAAACAATAAAATATAAGTAATGTTTGATTTTAGTGATCATAAACGGCTCTAATAGTGAAAAATATGCAGCAGTGTTCAGGGTTCGCGCTGTCGTTAGCCAAATTAGCCATTGGCTAATTTTTACAAAAAATAGCTAATAAAATTTGCAAGTGGCTAAAATTTTGGCTAAGCCATTTTCTGTCTTCTGATGTGAACAAACGGTTACATAATCTATCCGACACCTCAAACATAATAATACTACCAAATATTCAATTAGCGTAATAGCGATCTCGCGACCGGTAACAAAAAACGGTGTCATGCAGAATACAGCGTAGGCCTTATAATGTTTGCTTATTTTAATAATCACGGTTATTAATTTTAACGGCATGCATTCAACATGTATGACAGCAATGTCTGGAAGATCTGTAACTTGTTATTTTTACTTTGTAAAATCTCTGAACCAAAGTAATAAAAACAGATCGACAATGCGTGTCAATTTGAATACACATGCCAGTTCAGGGCCGAAAGACATGTAGGCCGTCTCAAGGGCTGAGTTCAGCCAGACCGAACGAAAACAAAACGTTCGCTAGTCTGGTTTGTGCGCTTCACGTTAAACCAAATGGACACGACGAACACCCTTTAATGTATTCTATTGTATCATAACAATTATGGAGCTGATATCACAATTATGGAGCTGATATCACAATTATGTGCTTGCCATAAGTAATTTATTCATGGTATGTCAGTGAATACTCAGTAGATATACAATATGTAAAAGTTGTTAATACCTGATATGCGACTCTCGTCAGCACGGACAACTGCTAGTAGGAGCCTTTTTGCTTGCAATACAATTTAGGTCGTGTTTAATTAAAGTTGAAGTTTAACAACACCACTAGACCACATTGATTTATTAATCTTCGGCTATTGGATGTCAAACATTCGATAATTGCGACATATAGTCTTAGAGAGTAAACCCGCTAAAATTTCCTTAGTAGCAAGGGATCTTTTATATGCATCATCTCACAGACAGGATAGCACATCTCACTAGGCTTTGACATACCAGTCGTGGTGCACTGGCTGGAACGAGAAATAGCTCTATGGGTCCACCGACGGGGTTCGATCCAAAAAACAGACCGCGCATCAAGCGAAGGATTTACCACTGGGCTAAGTGCTTAATTAATATCCAGGTGTATATGTTTTGTCAGGGGGTTTACTTGTTTGTTGTTCTGGGGGATTTCAAGGAAATCGATAAATCAGTATACTGAAATAGAATGAAAAAGTTATTAAGATTTTAAATAGTATGATATGTCTTCAGAGCTCTGTCTGTTTATATGCATATCTGTTAAAAAAAAGAGTAGCACTTATCTAATAAAAAAAACTACAAATGCCTAATAAAAGAAACTTAATTTCAAAATCCATGTTTTCAAAAATGCTTATTAAACTTGATTTATTAACAATCATATTAATAATGTAATATAATATAGTAATACATATGAATACTCTCACCTGTTTATCATATTACCCCAGTGATATATTTCTTTACTATTCTAATCTGTTGCGATGAAAGATGTCAGTTTTGGCGAGAAACAATTTATCACTTTATATGATATGATAACACGATTATGCGTAAAATTTAAGAAAACCGGGAAGTGGGTCAAATTTCATAAAGTTACATTAGTACCTGTCCGTTACTTTCGTTAGAGGGACGGGGTATAGCTCAACGCTCGCGTGAGGTTCCATAGCTTATAGGATCGATCGCTGTCAATGGAATCAGTTTCCCCTCTCCCAACTAGTGCCTCACGACTGATAAATCAAAGGCCGTTGTATGTACTGTTCCGTTTATGGGAAAGTGTATGTAAACATGTTACGTAAATGTTTTGGAATAAAGCTAAATTTGACTTTTTAACGAAACTGTTTTGGAATAAAGCTAAATTTGATTGTTTTACGAAACTGTTTTGGAATAAAGCTAAATTTGACTTTTTAACGAAACTGTTTTGGAATAAAGCTAAATTTGATTGTTTTACGAAACTGTTTTGGAATAAAGCTAAATTTGACATTTTAACGTAACTGTTTTGGAATAAAGCTAAATTTGACTTTTTAACGAAACTGTTTTGGAATAAAGCTAAATTTGACTGTTTTACGAAACTGTTTTGGAATAAAGCTAAATTTGACTGTTTAACGAAACTGTTTTGGAATAAAGCTAAATTTGATTGTTTTACGAAACTGTTTTGGAATAAAGCTAAATTTGACATTTTAACGTAACTGTTTTGGAATAAAGCTAAATTTGACTTTTTAACGAAACTGTTTTGGAATAAAGCTAAATTTGACTGTTTTACGAAACTGTTTTGGAATAAAGCTAAATTTGACTGTTTAACGAAACTGTTTTGGAATAAAGCTAAATTTGACTGTTTAACGAAACTGTTTTGGAATAAAGCTAAATTTGACTGTTTTACGAAACTGTTTTGGAATAAAGCTAAATTTGACTGTTTAACGAAACTGTTTTGGAATAAAGCTAAATTTGATTGTTTAACGAAATTGGTTTGAATAAAGGTAAATTTGACTTTTTAACGAAACTGTTTTGGAATAAAGCTAAATTTGACTGTTTAACGAAACTGTTTTGGAATAAAGCTAAATTTGACTGTTTAACGAAACTGTTTTGGAATAAAGCTAAATTTGACTGTTTTACGAAACTGTTTTGGAATAAAGCTAAATTTGACTGTTTAACGAAACTGTTTTGGAATAAAGCTAAATTTGACTGTTTTACGAAACTGTTTTGGAATAAAGCTAAATTTGACTGTTTAACGAAACTGTTTTGGAATAAAGCTAAATTTGATTGTTTAACGAAATTGGTTTGAATAAAGGTAAATTTGACTTTTTAACGAAACTGTTTTGGAATAAAGCTAAATTTGACTGTTTAACGAAACTGTTTTGGAATAAAGCTAAATTTGACTGTTTAACGAAACTGTTTTGGAATAAAGCTAAATTTGACTGTTTTACGAAACTGTTTTGGAATAAAGCTAAATTTGACTGTTTTACGAAACTGTTTTGGAATAAAGCTAAATTTGACTGTTTAACGAAATTGGTTTGAATAAAGGTAAATTTGACTTTTTAACGAAACTGTTTCGGAATAAAGATAAATTTGACTTGTTAACAAAACTGTTTTGGAATAAAGGTATATTTGACTTATTGACGAAATTGGTTTGGAACAAAGATAAATTTGACATGAAACCGAAACTCTTTTTGGATGAAGGTAAATGTGTGTCATTTAAAGAAAACCCGATCTACATGAATTTGGTTCTCAAAATGAATGATGCTTCATATAGAAGAGCTATAAATGTGATTCAAAGGAGCCAGTGATTAATGTGTGAGTAATCAAACGACGGCCATTTCATGTGTTTGGCACCTGTGTTGGCCATCAGGGCGGTGGTCAGAGCTTTAAAGAGGACCATTACTCTAATATAACAAGTCTGACATTTAAATCAGCATCACATAAATAAAGTTAAAGTTTGTTTTGTTTAACGACACCACTAGAGCACATTGATTAATTAATAAGTGGCTTTTGGGTGTTAAACATTTGGTAATTCTGACTCGTAGTCATCAGAGGAAACCCGCTACATTTTCACATTAGCAGCAAGGGGATCTTGTATATGCACTTTGCCACAGGCAGGAAAGCACATACCACGGCCTTTGACCAATTATGGTACACTGGTTGGAACGAGACAAACCCAATCAGTTGAATGGAATAAAAAGAGATGCAGAGGTGTTATGGAAGAAAAACAGAGAGAGAGAGAGAGAGAGAGAGAGAGAGAGAGAGAGAGAGAGAGAGAGAGAGAGAGAGAGAGAGAGAGAGAGAGAGAGAGAGAGAGAGAGAGAGAGAGAGAGAGAGAGAGAGAGAGAGGAGAGAGAGAGAGAGATGTAAAGAAAATATTTTAGTAGTCATCTGAGCTTGTATATTACTTCTTTAAACACACTTTGCCCTTAATTGCTTGTTACGTGTATGTAGACCCTATTTTAATTGATTAGTGAGTCGGTGTGAGATAAGCTAACAGGTGGTGACTGGTTTATCTAAAGGTGTGTTACTTTATACTACATATTCCTGTCCTGGACGGAGGAGCCGTTGTAAGTCGACACCTGCGCCCATGACAGGCGTGCGCTACAACAGCTTGCTCTGAATGTGCACGTTAAGCCTTATGATTCGACCTGATATTACATATACTATTTAATAGGCTGAAATCAGACCCACGTTCAGCCAACCGTTTTCCGCCAGACGTTTGCAATCTTACTTTGACTGATTCCTATGATGGTCATTCGGTTTACTGTGTACAGTGAACACTAGTCTAGCAAGCGTTAGCGAAAGACGGTTGGCTGAAGTTAACAAACAGAACACGTTCTAAAGTTTTAGAGTGAATTATACCTGCCTTCTAACTGAAGTGTCACTATCTTATAAGCCTGCGAAAGTGATAAATTTCGTGTGAGCTATCATAATTGTGTTAACAATTACTTTGAGTTATAGCCGGCAGAATGGCAAAAGACACAACAGATGTGCAAAAAACTATTATTCCAAGCGTGAAACTACAAAGTCTTTCATCTTTAAACTTCCATGAAATGTCGCTAAGAACCAGAATTACCGTAAAGTTTCGAATACATTAAAGCTAATAATTTTTCTTTTCTTTTTGTTCTTTACATAACAAAGTAAATTGTTATGAATTATATGACATAGCCTAAATTGTTTAATGTTTTCGGTTCTTAAATGTTACCACAAGTTAAGGATGTGAAGACAAGAAAAGAGCCATTTTCTTGCAGACAATTGCCATGTTTCTCCGTGAAAAATATTATTAGTATAATTATTACGTAACTCAATGCTAGAACAGTTGAGTTTAATCCTTTGAAGCATTGTCTTTCAAAGTCTACATACAAATACACAGATGCCTCTCACACAATCTAAAATTAGATCTAAAACTCCCAACCCTTTATTATTGCAGTTGTGTTGGAAAATGCATTTGTCAAAAAAAAAAAAAAAAAAACGTTTAGTCATAAAATCTGTCTGTGTATTTTCCTTTTGCTTTTTTCTTAATACTGTTGTCTGCGGCACTTCCTAAATACGATACAAATTGCTGAACGAGTAAAGATAAATGTATACAGGATATATTGCAGCTAATTTGATTATTTCATTATTAAATAGTTTGTAAATAAAAAGTAATTCTTTTTTTAAATGTTACAAATAAAAAGACTCGTTTTAATTTTTATTTATTTTTATTATTTATTGTATTATTTTAATTTTATGTATATATGACCACGTTTAAACTGAAAAAAACAGTTTTATCTATTTTGTGAGTGGGGCAAAATTCTTTGTTCCCACGCTATGCTATTCCATTCAAAATTATAACGTTTTGGTGCCTTATAATTCTGGTACCCTGTTTTGTATGTTTAAGTATTAAAATATTAATAATTAATATCAATGTCCCCAAAAAAATTGCGACATTTTTCACGTTAACATCTCAACTATCTGTTCAGAACAGCGGATTAATGGTTAAATATTAAAACAAGATCGGTGTTATCTTAGCCTTACATGTCCTTATTAAACCATTAAAACTGTAATCGGTAGTCGGTACCGGGATGCGAACCCAATACCTACTAGCCTTAAGATCGAAGGTTCAACCACTACCCAACTGATGTCAGTTAGATATGGCACCAGTCGATCATCAATGGTCGGGTGAGAAGTAAACAATGGATTCGACAGGGCGGATCGATCCCACGATCCGTCGTACCCCGGGCGAGTGACCTAACCACTGAGCCTTTTCACGTTTCTTTGTGAAGTTGAACTACCCAATAAGAAGCAAATGACAAGAAGTCTAAAATATATTGAACAAGAGAGTATCACGTTTAACTGCGTGCCACAAGGAAATGTGGCCAAAGAGTTTCAGTTGGTAATGAGATAGGCGGGACACCCAGAAATTGTTACGCTACTTGAGTTTCTTCAATGAGTTCACGCTGACGCAACTAAGAGGCTGGATGGTTTTCTGAGTGGGTGAAAACCAGTCGAGCACAATTCAGTACTGGGGGGGGGGGGGGGGGGGGGGGCAAAAAGAACTAGTGTATATCAGTAACCAAACCGGTCTTAATTTTTACTTCCAGTTCGACATATTGTATGGTTTAAATTAAAAATTGTATTTAAAATGCAGACTTTATACGTATATTATAGATTCTAAGATGGAAAACACACACACACACACACACGCACACACACACACATACACACACACACACACACACAGATATATATATATTAACTACATGTACTTATATTATATAAAAGGAAAGGAAAAAGGAGTAAATATAATAGTGTGCACTATTATATTTCGATATGTCTGACTCCTAGATTCAGGATTGTAGACGCAATAAAACAAAAATGATGCATCACAGGAAAATTGTAAAGTTAATGGTTTCTTCTACAGGGCCATACAATCCGCGAGGGGGGGGAGGGGGCAGTTGCCCCCCTGAGAATCTCACTTTTTTTTACTCCAGAAAATAGCATACACATTTCAGGGTATAGTGTTTCATTTGTTTATAAAAAGTAGTGCCCCCCCCCCCCCCTCAATTTTGATCAGGGTACGGCCCTGCTTCTATATGTTTAAATATAAAAAGTATAATAGAGGTTGCTGCTTGAAATTGCACATTAGTGCGTTCTTTGATCTCCCTCTCTCTCTCTCTCTCTCTCTCTCTCTCTCTCTCTCTCTCTCTCTCTCTCTCTCTCTCTCTCTCTCTCTCTCTCTCTCTCTCTCTCTCTCTCTCTCTCTCTCTCTCTCTCTCTCTCTCTCTCTCTCTCTCTCTCTCTCTCTCTCTCTCTCTCTCTCTCTCTCTCTCTCTCTCTCTCTCTCTCTCTCTCTCTCTCTCTCTCTCTCTCTCCCTTTGTCTTTTTTTCTCTCCTTTACCTGCCCTGTCTCATCCATTTCAAATCTAATGTCGAAATAATCATCTAACTATTTTTACACACCAGATGCAGTTTTAAATGTGTCGTTAACGAACATTCCTTTCATTTCTTTTCCTAAACACGTGGTGTCACTACTGGACAGGTGATTGGTCGACACGTGCTGTCAAGTGATCACCACCTCAAGATGGAGTTGCAGTGAAGGTCAAACAAACAACACATGCTGCAGCGTGTATCATGGTGTTTGTTTACAGTTCTCTATCTTCTAGCGATCTGAACATTCGTAATCTGATCGGAAAACCTCTACAGGTTCATAAACAATGTAAAAAATACACCTGCTTTTAACAGAACAGACGCTGCGCAAATTTTACATGCCAAAAGAAATAAGGAAAATGAAGCATAATTAGCCATATAAGAAACTGCAGTCAAAATGTGCTTTCTGGAAGTATTTGGCTAAACGTAGGGAAGAAAAAGAAAACTGTTCAAATTAACACAAAATTAATGTACCATGTTCCACTAAAAAAAAATAGTTTCCGTAAGCTAAAAACAGTATGTTTAGTTATAAACAAATCATGGGGTGGAAAAAGTTTCACAATATACAAAAATTACTATTTTTGTATTCTAAATTTAACTGATGGTAACTTTTGAACAAATATTTAGATGGATTCAGTCGAGGGTGCTGGCTTGCCCCCCTGCCGCACTAAAATCCAGATATAAAGATGAAAACTTTATTGATGCAAGATAAGCGTATGAGACGGCGGGGGCGGGCGGGGGGGGGGGCAACTGCTCTCCTAGTGCTGGAGCAAAACCTCAAATTCGGGCAAAAATTACACAGATATTGGGGCAAAATGCGCTAACCTAAGACCTTTTTACCATGTATTTTCATCATTCTACCCTCAAAATTACTGAAAATGTCTAGTGATTCCTTTGCAACCCTATATAGCTGATGATGACAATGATAATGATGATGATGTTGTTGATGATGATTACACTGATCGTGATGATGGTTATGGTAATGATACTATAGATGTTAGTGGTGATGGTGGTGAAGAAGAAGAAGAAGAAGTTGATGATGATGATGATGATCGTAATGATACTATTGATGGTAGTGACGAAGATAAGGATGAGGATGGTGATGATGACACTGATAATGATGATCATGGTGGTGGTGGTGGTGGTGGTGGTGGTGATGATGATGATGATCATGATGATAATGATGATGATGATGATGATGATGATGATGACCACCACCACCACCACCACAATAATGTCTAATGGTAGTATAATGCATTTTTATGATTTTATCCAAAGTTTAAGTATGATGTCCAGAACATGTAACTTAACTTCCTGGACTGTCTCTCCGGGACAGAAAGTTGATGGGTTACGATAACACCAGCCGCTGAATCGGCTACTCCTACTCAATAAACAAAATGCACGTTCTCATATAGAATGGCAAGTACCATGATTTTTTTTTAATTTGGTATGATATACTAGTCATGAAACACTGCTGAGTTTTTAATTTGGTATGATATACTACTCATGAAACACTGCTGAGTTTTTAATTTGGTATGATATACTAGTCATGAAACACTGCTGAGTTTTTAATTTGGTATGATATACCAGTCATAAAACACTGCTGAGTTTTTAGATTGGTATGATATACTAGTCATGAAACACTGCTGAGTTTTTAAATTGGTATGATATACTAGTCATGAAACACTGCTGAGTTTTTAAATTAGTATGATATACTAGTCATGAAACACTGCTGAGTTTTTAAATTGTTATGATATACCAGTCATGAAACACTGCTGAGTTTTTAAATTAGTATGATATACTAGTCATGAAACACTGCTGAGTTTTTAGATTGGTATGATATACTAGTCATGAAACACTGCTGAGTTTTTAGATTGGTATGATATACTAGTCATGAAACACTGCTGAGTTTTTAGATTGGTATGATATACTAGTCATGAAACACTGCTGAGTTTTTAGATTGGTATGATATACTAGTCATGAAACACTGCTGAGTTTTTAGATTGGTATGATATACTAGTCATGAAACACTGCTGAGTTTTTAGATTGGTATGATGTTTTTAAATGATGTTTTTAAATTAGTATGATATACTAGTCATGAAACACTGCTGAGTTTTTAGATTGGTATGATATACTAGTCATGAAACACTGCTGAGTTTTTAGATTGGTATGATATACTAGTCATGAAACACTGCTGAGTTTTTAGAAGCTAAATGTTTAACTTATTTTCATATTCCTCAGAAGTAGAAAAACAAAAAGAACAACAACAACAACAACAACAAAATAACAAATTGAGCATTAAGAGGAATATAAATAACAAGAATGACAGAGAGAAAGAAGAAAAAGGGACAAGAAGAAAAACAAACCAAGAATTAGAAGAACAAGAACAAGACGACCTTGGACAGGCCATGTCTTTAATTATAGTGTCTGCTCATATAATGTACGCCCCCGGCTACGACCCCAGAGCTAATCCTTAGATACGCCCCTGGTCTGAGTTCATTTCTGACCTTTTGGGGACGCTGAAGTCTCTCCCAATCCCATCTCTCTCTCTCTCTCTCTCTCTCTCTCTCTCTCTCTCTCTCTCTCTCTCTCTCTCTCTCTCTCTCTCTCTCTCTCTCTCTCTCTCTCTCTCTCTCTCTCTCTCTCTCTCTCTCTCTCTCTCTCTCTCTCTCTCTCTCTGTCTGTCTGTCTCTCTGCCTCTATATATTGCATCTCTCTCTCTCTCTGCCTGCCTGTCTGTCTGTCTCTCTGTATGTCTGTGTTTGTGTTTGTGTGAGCGTCTCTGTCTCTGTCTCTCTCTAAATATTAACAACTTTGTGCCCTGGACAGTGTGATTGAACCCAATTGGCTACAAACATCAAAATCAAGTTGACATGAACCCTAACCTGTGTATTTGCTTAATTGTTCTACACTAAATCTATCACTGATGACGAGCTATGTTTTGGCCAATGGCTATTGGGGTAAATGAAATTTACAAAGACTCGTTGATTATAGCATTACGCATATCTTGATACTTTCATTAAGTTTGTAGTATTTTCACTTCCCTGACCGTGTTAGACGTGTCTCTGAACAGTTTAGATACGCAGCGGGGTCCAGCTAGATTGATTTAATCGGATGCAGATCTGTGACTTTGCCGCGTAATGGATTCGAACGTAAACGTTGCTCAACAAGAGGACACGACTCGAAATGTTGCAGCGCTGGCCGCCACGACCGTATCCAATCGCGTTAACACCGTTACCTCAGATACTCGTGCATGACCGAGAAGACATTGACAGTATGTGGCTTAATTTGGTGTTATTATTTATACAAGGATGACCAGCGCCACACTGGAGTTCAAAGTGACCCGTTCAGTTAAGGGGCAGAGCGATTACGGACAGTAGTCTGTGTAACAAGCCGTGTGTAATGTTTCCACTTTTTGTTTCCCTGTTAGTCTAATAAGGTTTGTTTTTGTGCACGATGCTTATTCTTTTATTTATTGATATCCCCCACCCCCCCCCCCTCTCTCTCTCTCTCTCTCTCTCTCTCTCTCTCTCTCTCTCTCTCTCTCTCTCTCTCTCTCTCTCTCTCTCTCTCTCTCTCTCTCTCTCTCTCTCGCATACATATTACAGATAAATGGAAATAGTGCCTGGTGGGTTTTTTAGCCATCTGAGAATGGTCAAAACCACTGTTATAAGCACTAATAGTCTTGCAGCCTTGATTATTCCTAAATTGTTACGTCACCATACAATTCAATCAGATGTGACCTTCTAATTAGTGGAGTTCAGAGCTCAGATACCTGACAGCCTGGATTAACGCCAGATTAAAGGATTTATTTTAGTGATGGCGCGACCAGTAAATCACGGCCCTCGGATTAGACTGACTCGCGGTTAATAACAGGGATTGACTGGTTTTATTAATGGGATACGCTTCCAGCAGGATTTAGCACAACGGGAAAAGATCCGCATGAACTGCAAAGGGTTCCAGAATCAATTCTGACAGTCTCAGAGGTGTAGTGGTTAGAACATCGGCCTTAACGCTGGTAGGTACAGGGCTCGCATGACGGTACCGGGTCTAACCCACAATGGATTTTAACAGCTTAGTGTGGAAGGTGTAAAACTACTACACCGGTTTTCTCTGTTCTTTCTAACCACTGACAACTAACCATTAATTATCCCCTGTCTACAACAGACGGCCCAAATGGCTGAGATGTGTGCCTTCCCCTCCCAACAATTGTCTCCAGACTGATACATTAAAAACACGTTCTGACATCTTTATGGGGAAATTAACACATAGTCAGATTTCTTGCTGATATTCCGTAGATGTAGGCTATTTGGCTGCAGCGGGTTTCTCCTCCCTAAGTGTCACGGGGATCCTATAATACCCGTAACTGAATGAAACACACGATTATCCAAATATCTCTCCTAACTGTATATCTATTAGATCTCTCTGTAACGGGCAGTTCAACCCGCGTGGCTCGTCTAGGTATGATCAGAGATAAGATCTTATATAAAGTATATATTATTATAGCACGTCTAGTTCACTAGAAAACACAACAAAAACACAATACACTTTGGAATCTGTATTAACCTACGCTGACAAATGTACTGCCGCAGTAGTTAATTAACAACAACAAATAATAACAACCCAGAACTGATCACTTAATCAGTTAATCTCTAGGGGTCTAGTTTACACAATATTGTAATCACTTCACCGTGACACAACACCCACACGTGTGATAATTGAGAAACGCTTCCAGGGGAACTTAATTAATAAAGGAATTACAACTCTATTCCTAACTGGTTAATTTTTAATTAACCCTTACCTTGCATTCAGTAGCGTGTGATAATTGAGAAACGCTTCCAGGGGAACTTAATTAATAAAGGAATTACAACTCTATTCCTAACTGGTTAATTTTTAATTAACCCTTAACTACTCATTCAGTAACCTTGAAACACAAAATTAATACTGGTACCTATCACAATAAAGACAATAACCTACAGTTTACCTAGGTCCTCTAGGATGACTGGTTAAGCTTTATATATATTAGACAGTGAGCCTACAGTTTACTGCGTCAGATTAAGGGCAGCACCGTCTAAATAATATTGGTATAATACAGTATTAAAATATTTAAAGTCACATCAATCACATCAAGGTTATACACAGAGCAGAAATAAAATATTTACCAGTCCGGACGGACAACGATCCCTAGGAGCCTTCCTATGGTTCTCTCTATCTCTAAAACCCTAGCTATTTATCATAAAACCAAATATCGCCTGGGGGCACATCGCGGTACCGAATACCTACAAGTGATATTTCCACAACGACCGAGACGGAATTTTCCTTAGATGGCCAGACTTGATGACGCCTAGTCGCCAAATCACGGTCATAAAAAGCCGCACTCGCGGAGGTATTACGTAACTACTGGCCACATGGCCTCCGCACCTGGGCTGGGTGTGTATTAGGCACAGCTCGACCACGGTCGCGCGGAGGTATTACGTAACAAAGTGCCCACTTGGGCTTAAGTGCATATTGGAACTGCACACGGCCCTCTAAAACAATTAATATCGCCAAAGGCGAAAAAAAAAAATTAAGAGCATGTTCTGTCACACTAAGAAATATTAAAACAGCCATATGAAGGGTCCTCGGGAATAACCTATGATGGCCAAACAGATAGTCAGCATTATAATGATCGTGTATGTCAAGGTCACAATGACACGCTAAATTAAAAACGTATAATTGTAGTAGGCCATTGAAAGTAGTTGGTAAATTATGATTTCTTAGGCATAAATATTCCACGATTGCAGAGTTGTAAACGTTAAAATAATATATATATATATATATATATATATATATATATATATATATATATATATATATATATATATATATATATATATATATATATATATATATATCACCTTACTAAAAATGTAACATCACAGGTTATTCCCGTGAATCCTTCATATGTTAAACACCAAATAGTCAAATTTCGTTGTGGTGGGATGTTGTTAAACATCATTCATTATCTCATTCCAAACAGCCATAGTTTTAAATGGGCTGAGTTGACTTTAAACATACTCCCTTTTCTTTTCGACGAAAGAACGGAAATATTTGTTTGACGATTCGAGTTCACTGAAAGCGATCGACCTTACGACCTATCGCATGTCATGCGAGCGCTCTACCACCGAGCCACATCCTTCTCTGTTTTCTATGGAGATGGTACGATAGTGTTGCACTGCTGCACCTTTATGTCAAAGTCATCACATGCTATTACCGTTGTACCACCGCGTCATATTCACAGCACAATAAGCCTTTCGTATGCTACAGACATCAAAGTGTTCAGTTTATTTGCTTTTGGTTTAGAGATCACATGCGAACATGGTGTATACATATTAAGCTACAAATAGCTAAACGGCGTGTATTTGGAGGAAGGACATTTCAGTATACAAAGGAAGGTACATGTACATAAATACAACTGATTTAAAAAAAAAATTCAATTAAATTTAATTCAATTCAGTTATACATAAATACATGCTTTAAATTGTTTACTGGTTATACAGACGACTTTTGTATTTTATTTTTGGGTATTTGTTGTTTTTACTTTGTTGTATAGACAATTACTACATTCAAATTTTTCGTTCTAACCAGTGCACCACGACTTGTATATCAAAGGCCGTGATATGTGTCTGTGCGATGGTGCATATAAAAGTTCCCTTGCTACTAATGGAAAGAATGTAGCGGGTTTCCTCTCTAAGACTATATGCCCAAAATATCACGTTTGATATCCAATAACCGATGATTAATAAATCAATGTTCTCTAGTGGTTTTGTTAAACAAAACAAACTTTTATTACATTCAAGTACAATCATCAAATGGTTTTAACAAAACAATATTTGTTATTACATGTTTATATGCAATATCACATTTAGTTCACATATGCCAGTTAGCACGTCTCCCTTTTACAAAATCGGGATTTGTAACGCATCCAATGTAAAAAAAAAATTACATGATGACACTAACGTGTGAACGCAAGCTCAGCCATAGTCACACTGCATATAAATAACACGATGGATAGTTAATATATGCGCATGGATGGTCTAACACCACCCTACACCACCTTGCCCAGTACCGGTTGCTTTATACCCACTTATGCGTGTACCTGTTACAAGAACTGCCCTTGTTATGATTCACCCTCCGGAGCAGTACCCCTGTTTGTGTTATTATTGGTGTAATAAATATGACTGCGACAGATTTCTTCCAAGTGCTGTGTTAGTTTTTGTTGTTAGAAAATATCTTAAAATAAATAACACGATGGATAGTTAATATATGCGCATGAATTGGTCTACCATTACCACCCTACCCCACCTTACCCAACCCAACCTACCTACCCCGTAGGATTGGTTATAATATAATATATCACTGTGTTGTCATTATGTGGAATCGATCCTATGACCCATTGAACGTCAGTGAACGCTCTGCTATTGAGATACATGTTCACTCTTCTGACAAGATATATTGAAAGGGTTGAGAGCGGTGATTTACGAGGTCTAGTCGGGACTCCCGGCTCTATAACGTTAATATGGATTTGAGAAAGATTATCTGATGAATATCAACGAATCCCCTTAATCCCGTGACATTGTGTTTATCTGACATAAAGGGATATCCCATGAGCGCTTTCACAGCGACCAAACCAAGCTTTTGAACCTCACGACCTTCAAATTCTATTGGCTTTCAATTAAGTTCAAACTGCATACGGTTAAATATATATAGCGAGAAAAACAGCGGCATTGTGGACAGGCCATACAATAGGATATGCAAACAGTATTATCATTATTTTTACTTCAATCAAACTTTACTATTGCCTTAATTATGGTAGGTCGCTTTGACCGATAAGAGATTTTTTTTTTTTTCTTTTTTCTTTAATAGTTTTTTTTTCTTTTTTTTTCTTTTTGTATGGCGCGTGGCTGATATATATGTCAGACTCAGAGAGCACAGAATAAGAGCATCGTGTTTTTTTGGCTGTTAGATTGACGGTAAAAAAAACCCCCAAAACCCCACAAAAACAACAACCTTAAATGCTTTAAAGACGGTGACAGTATTTTTAACAGCTCACGATTTGCTACTTAATAATTCACAGCTTTGTTTGTTTACAGACGAACATTGCTTCAAACAGTTTAATGGCCGACTATAAACACAAATTAGTTTTTAATTTCTCTGGCGACCCGGTTACCGAATCGTGAAGAAAACTATTGGAGACACCGGTCGATTTAATAAAATTGTATTCGGCCTTTAAAAGTATATTGTTTTCTGTAACCTATTTGATAACATTTAGTGGTATTCTGTTGTGAAACCAGTTTTGTCAGTGTCAGCCATAAAATGTTAAAGTTGCACTCTTCGTCTCACCATCCTATAATATACTTCAATAAGGCAAAACATAAAACTTACTACACCTTTAATAAGCTCGTGTGTTCTCACTATCATTCAAAGTACCTATAGGGGCGGGATGTAGCCCAGTGGTAAAGCGCTCGCCTGATGCGCGGTCGGTCTGGGATCGATCCCCGTCGGTGGGCCCATTGAGCTATTTCTCGCTCCAGTCAGTGCACCACGACTGGTATATCAAATTCCGTGGTATGTGTTATCCTGTCTTTTGGGATGATGCATATAAAAAAATTCCTTGCTGCTAATCGAAAAGAGTAGCCCATGAAGTGGCGACAGCGGGTTTCCTCTCTCATTATCTGTGTGGTCCTTAACCATATGTCCGACGCTATATAACCGTAAATAAAATGTGTTGAGTGCGTCATTAAATAAAACATTTCCTTCCTTCCTTTAAAGTACCTATGTACTTGGGTCTGGACGCAGTCCATTGGCAAAGCGCTCGCCTGATGAACGGTTGGTCTAGGATCGATCTCCGTTGGTGGACCCATTGGGTTATTTCTCGTGCCAGCCAGTGCACCACTCTGGTATATCAAAGGCCGTGGTATGTACTATCCGGTCTGGGGGATGGCACATATAATAGATCCCTTGGTACTACTAAAAAAATGTATCGTGTTGTCTTTGTTTTGTTGAAATAAATAAAAACATCCTAAGCCAAAATTACTTTGGCCGTCAAGATCAAGTGGTCATGCAAGACCTGTAGGTTTATTCCGTACGGACTGACATCATGGAATGGGATTGTCTTGTATAGCTAAGGATGGGAGAAAAACATGAATATACATGTAATTCATATTTGTACCTAAGAACGCTTGGCCAATAAAGATATTTAATACATTGTTTGCTGTTATTTTGTAAAACATTTTTTAGGGTTGCTGTATGTTGGAGTTTTGTAAAGAAATTCTCTGTATATTGGTTTACCAGCAGCTATTAGAAGTCAAACAAACAGCAGGTAAGTTGTCAAGTCAGCTGTCATCAGTTTAGACAGTGTAAAATAAGCCTTCAGAAAGGTTTTTTTCAATAAATATTTAGCTTATACACAACACAGGGGGACATATTAAATGTCTAACGATGTATGTATGGGACACGACACTATTAGTTTAGTTACACGTTTGACAGCCAGAAACGGTTCCATTACCATGGGCTAAAATCGTCCATTGTTGAGACGGTCAGATCTTCTAGCGATCAAGTCGCTTCACACATCACGCCAAATCCGGGTATATTGAAACCCCCATCTAATGACGAACTGTCGCGCGAGCTCAAGATGGCCTATTAAAAAAGGACAAATGGACAGTACTGGGAGTCAAGTTTCCGTTTGGCACTCGCTCGAGGACCCGCGCGAGCAGAAAGCAGACGGCCTGCTTTAGTTGAGCAGACGAGACCTTTCTCTGTGAATAAAGCAAACGTTTACCCTTCAAGTGGCAGGCCAATTTAATGGACAGTTTTGTCTAGATAGTATAAATAGCAAAACCTCTTGTCCACGGCTTCGATTTGTTAATTACAGACGTTATTTACCCGGCTCTTCTCTGTCCACCCTCATATTACGCCCGCGGCCATATTGTTTCGTGGCAGACGTCGTGTCCAACGAGATCCCATTGGCGAGCTAGTTGGTCAGATGACAATTTGAACCTGACATTAACGACGTGTTGGCCGTCATGTTTTCTGTCCTCGGTTCGACATGTGCTCGTCCAAGGTCCAGATGAATTATAGATGATAAATCTTTTGTGCTGGTTTCGCTTGTTGGCAATTATTCCACAGCTAATGACTTCAAAATGATAATGTAATTACGCTGAAGTACAATTGCTTTAAGGACAGCGACTTTTCTTCTTGCTTAAGGAGCTTTTTCGTGATAAAAGAATATTAATTTATGTTTTCAAAATTACTGGGCTCAGTGATGAATACCGGCAGAGTCGTATTAGTGCACAGGCTGACTCACCCGAAGCCTTGGACGCCAAATGCTAGCTAGCGGCAAAATCTCCCAAAACAAAAAAGGTCTCCGAAATCTCAAGCAATCAGCACCCTCCTCAAATGTTCACTTACGTTTGCTAATTCTCGCATATGCCTGACCATGCCTATGCTTTAATATTAAGGGCCAACATGTCTTGACCCCCTCTGAAACAAATCCTGTCAGGTCCCATGGGGGGGGGGGGGGGGGGGGGGGGGGGGGGGCTAAAAAATGTTGATGGCCTAGGAGCGCCAAATATTCAAATATGTCTCAGAATACCGGTTTTAGTGGTGTAGTGGTTAAGCCACCAGACCTAAGGCTGGTAGGTACTGGGTTCGCACTCTGGTACCGGGTTTCACCAAGAGTGAGTTTTAAAGGCTCCTTAGTCAAGTGTAAGACCACTATACCGACAAATCGCTCACTAGCCACTGTCAACTAACCATTAACCATTTTTATTTTAAAATTAATCTTGTGCTTATATCCAGTTAAGACCCATGCATCCTGTCCCGGTAATACAACTCGGCTATGTGTTGTATGTCCGCGATAGCGGGTACGTGCTTAAAACAGCTATTTAGGTCTTATCATGCATCGTAGATGTTTATTATGCAAAAACGGAAGAATCCAAATGAAATAAAAATACTTCCAGCAACATCTAACTTCAAAATAAACGCCAATAACAAGAACAAGAAATAAGCCACACATAAACAAAAATAAAATGCCTCAATCAACTGAATAACGAAACAAGTATTTAATAATTTACATAGCAGACATACCAGCTGACAGACTACTACTGCTGAAAATACTAAACAGAACAAATGCGCTAGATTGTTAATATTTTACGATCAGTTTATTACTACTTAGAAGAAAAAACTCACACACCATCCCCAAACAAACATTTATACATTTCCGTAAATCAAGTATAACATGCCAACTGCGCTTTCTAATTTAGCGGAACCTCTTCTTCTGCTACGGAACCGAGCCCAAATCGATTAGATTCCTGAAACTTTCATCTCTTGGCGATCGGACATTTCTGAGCTTGCTCAACAGCTATAGTGGTCGAAATGGTTTGCCTCAGCAACACGAAGATGCGATCAGCTAGTGGTAATTTATTAATATCATAACAAACGACTGGCACCACGCAGCTAATCTGCCAGAAGCCATCTTGTGCGCCATGCTCGCGGCAACCGGTGGACGCTTCAAGGGATATTGGTACAAGTTGTCGTTGGCACACCTTTCTCTTTGGGTTCCACACCACCATTAATTACTCCATGCAGTTCAATGCACTTTTTATGTTAGAATATATTCTGTGAAAAAATACAACACTATCGAGAGGGTCATGTGACTACTAATTTTAGGGAGTGCT
Organism: Gigantopelta aegis; assembly: GCF_016097555.1. NCBI lineage: Eukaryota > Metazoa > Mollusca > Gastropoda > Neomphalida > Peltospiridae > Gigantopelta > Gigantopelta aegis. The sequence continues at coordinate 19,421,417 of NC_054702.1, forward strand.
CTCAACTGACAAATACTGTGTAAATAAAATCAACATAGGTCGACGACGGTATTTTGCAGTCAGCTACCCTCATGTCAGAGTACCGCCTCGTGTTGCTGTTATACAACAGACACTAAACCACCTGCACAGTTGTCAGTTAGTACTACATATAACAAGTAACTTCAAACCAATGGCTTATTTAAATACTACAAAACGTCAGCCTACTGGTAACCATCAAATACAGATTTCAAAAGGCATATCAGAATTTTGTAGTTTTTTTTTTATGAGGAACTATTTCTTAAACCGCACTATATTAAGCTGCCACAGCACGTAACGACACGACAAATGGTGGTGTGTTGCCTTTACGGTCTGTCCGCGTGGATTCCGTCTCGACTTCAGAAGTTAATCGTGTCGTTACAGTTTGCTCACGGTCCTCACTGTGTGTCCAGGTACTATTTACAATTTGTCTGACTTGTGGAAGTGTAAAAGTGTGTCCATGTCATTATAATGTGTCTGGGTCGTTACAATTTTTCGGAGTCGTAAAAGTTTGTCCAGGTCATTATAGTTTCGCTGTGTAGGCAACATACCACCATCCGTCGTGTCGTTACTTGCTGTAGCAGCTTAATATAGTCCGGTTTAGGAAATAGTTCCTCATAAAAAATAAAAAAATTTTTTTATTTTTTATTCTGATATGCATTTTGAAATCTTTCTTTGATGATTGCATGCAGGTTGACCTCTGTAGTATATGTATTTAAATAACCCATTGGTTTGAAATTGTTATATATAAGTGGTATAGCAGCAACACGAGGCGGTGCTCAGGTATGAGGGCTGTTAATTGAAACATTTTGTGGTCGACGTATGTTGATTTTTACACGATACTTGTCAGTTATGAGCACTCCCTAAAATTAATAGTCACATCACCCTCTCGATGGTGTTGTATTTTTCACAGAAATGAATATACTCTGACATAGAAATTGTATTGAACTGTATGGAGTAATTAATGGTGGTGTGTAACCTATAGCTATAGTTTATCTGTGTCAGTACAGTTTATCCCGGTATGAAGCCCCAGATCTAGACCCATATGATTATCATTAGAACAGGCCAGATGACAACTGTATTGGAGTTTGAAATATACTCTTAAAAAAAGTAGGGGAACGCTAATAATAATTTTCAGTTACCCAAATTGTAAGGTATATTAGCTGTGAGGATTGGTTATATGATAATAGTGAATTAATTGGGCAAACATTACAACCTGGTAGTTCAGTATTACAGTAGGTTTTATGACCACCAAAGATCTTGAAGGACGATTGGGGTCAGAAATGAAATGTGAAAGTTGACGTTTTTTTTATCAGTAAATCGCAAATTCAAGCAATAAAAATGACTAAAAACAAAACAATAACAACTGTATGATCAACAGAATGAAAAAGATTGACAGAAATAATGTTCCACAGTGATTAATCGACCTTCCTGGAAATTGTCAAAATCGAGAATGACACCCCACGCACGTGTACGGGGCAACTGCGTGATACACGTGCAAACTATGGAATGTGTTTCGGTGTGTTGATAAACAGACCTGAACGTTCTTTACTAGGATGTCTGTGGTCAAAACGTATGTTCGGTCTAATAGTTGATATTAACATTAATATTTCAGGTTCCCCTACTTTTTTGGAACAGTATATGTACTGAGACGTTTGACAGTATCAAAATGGTAATCTATATTCTCTCATTATTATAAGCATATAAGACAGGAGACGGGGGCTAAGTTTAGATATGCATTGAGAAGTTGAACTGTATCTTGCGATGTTTAAATATACCTTGTAATCTTTAGCTGTATCTTATAAAGTTTAAATATACCTTGTGATGTTTAGCTGTATCTTGTAAAGTTTAAATATATCTTGTGATGTTTGGCTGTATGTTATCAAATTTATATCTTGTGAAGTTCAGCTGTATCTTGTGCAGTTTAAATATATCTAGTAAAGTTCAGCTGTATCTTGTGCAGTTTAAATATATCTAGTAAAGTTTAGCTGTATTTTGTGCAGTTTAAATATATTTAGTAAAGTTTAGCTGTATTTTGTGCAGTTTAAATATATCTTGTAAAGTTTAGCTGTATCTTGTGAAGTTTAAATATATCTAGTAAAGTTTAGCTGTATTTTGTGCAGTTTAAATATATCTTGTAAAGTTTTGGCTGTATCTTGTGAAGTTTAAATATATCTAGTAAAGTTTAGCTGTATCTTGTGAAGTTTAAATATATCTTGTAAAGTTTAGCTGTATTTTGTGCAGTTTAAATATATCTAGTAATGTTTAGCTGTATTTTGTGCAGTTTAAATATATCTTGTAAAGTTTAGCTGTATCTTGTGAAGTTTAAATATATCTAGTAAAGTTTAGCTGTATTTTGTGCAGTTTAAATATATCTTGTAAAGTTTAGCTGTATCTTGTGAAGTTTAAATATATCTAGTAAAGTTTAGCTGTATTTTGTGCAGTTTAAATATATCTTGTAAAGTTTAGCTGTATTTTGTGCAGTTTAAATATATCTAGTAATGTTTAGCTGTATTTTGTGCAGTTTAAATATATCTTGTAAAGTTTAGCTGTATCTTGTGAAGTTTAAATATATCTAGTAAAGTTTAGCTGTATTTTGTGCAGTTTAAATATATCTAGTAAAGTTTAGCTGTATCTTGTGAAGTTTAAATATATCTAGTAAAGTTTAGCTGTATTTTGTGAAGTTTAAATACATCTTGTAAAGTTTAGCTGTATCTTGTGCAGTTTAAATATATCTAGTAAAGTTTAGCTGTATTTTGTGCAGTTTAAATATATCTTGTGAAGTTTAGCTGTATCTTGTGAAGTTTAAATACATCTTGCGTTGTTTAGCTTATATTGTGAAGCTTAAATACACATGTACTAGTATATTGTATATCTTATGCTGTTTAGCTGTATCTTGGGAAGTTTAAATACATGTGAAATTTACCAATATTTTGTCACGTTTAAATATATATTGTCAAGTTTTGCTATATTTTGTTAAATTTAAACATATATTGTGATATTTACGTGAATCTTGCGAAATTTAAATATGTAAGTTGATACTGACCTTTGACTGGTCTTGCCTGCCATAGTGTCGTACGAAAGTCAGTCATAAAACCCAAATCGTTTTAGCTTTATGACACTTTTGTCACCTATAAAAGATCTTATCAGGATTTAATAAAAAATGTAAATAAAGATTTCTTACTGATTATACACAATATTGCCTGTGGAGGGTGTCAAGTGATGACAGATAAATCTAATCACCGTGTGACGTATTTTCGTCATGCTACAGTAGACGTTACAGGAATGTGTCCTCCCATTTATAAATGTCATGTTTAAATAAAGGTAATTTCTCAGTATTCATACTGTGTTAAATAATTTTATGATAAAAGATAACATTCTATATATTCAGTAACATCTGTTTGTACTGGGGGAAAAATCCATAAACTGACCCCAAAATCTTTGTTTTTAGAGAATAATAGGTTCATTTATACTTGTTTAACTGAAGAATTTTATATTGATCATGTATCCTAATTCTTACCCGTTGGTGAGAACACCATGCGTTATGTTTGGTAACACATGGTTGTTAACACACGTACATGCGTTAACAATTTCAAGACATACGACTGGCTGCTTCTAGGTGATGACCAGGTCGCCAATGCCATACATCCAATGAAAAACTACACGATGAAAATCGATTAGACTGTAACGTATAGTCTGTGACGCGTAAGTGAGCTATAAGTGCAACGGCTGTAAATAACTTTTAGTCGAACAAGATGTTAAAATATGCTTAAAACCTGGTTTTTGAGGATATGTAAGAAATAGAATAATACATTCGTGTCAGTTAGATGTCATTTATCTCACAACTCGTTGTTTAAAAACGTATCAAACTCGTTTTCGCTCGTTAGATACATTTTAAAACAACTCGTTGTGAGATAAATGGTATCTAACGGCCACTCGTGTAGTATTCTCTATGTACATATATTCAAACCCTTTTGACGTATCCGGTTAGTAAACTGAATATTATCAAGCGGTGATAATTTTGAAACATAATTTTAAAAAACCTAACATGAAATAAATAATGAGCATAGGCGTACGGCTTTCCAATTTTGTAAGGTGGCAGGTTGATTTTGCCCGAATTAAACTAAAATGCACGAATCTGGATAACAACATTTATTCATATTAGCATTATTACCAAACAACTATACAGAGTTGCAAACGACACTACGCGTTTTTACGTCGTTTACAATTATCATTTATGGGTAAAATTACGCAAAACATGGATAAATGGTTTAAAGGCCAGCTCATTTTGCCCGAATATCTCAATTGTTTTTGTTGTTTTTATTTTTGTGGGGGTTTTCGGGTTTTTTTTGTTGGGTTTTTTCGTTGGTTTTTTGGGGTTTTTTTTTACAGAATTTGAGGATTTTCTCCAGCACATGAAGGGGGCGGGGGCAGTTAGCTCGTACGCTTATAATAATGAGATTATACAGATTGCCATTAAAATTACATTAAACATTCAGCCCTATTAAATTATATACACTGTTTTTTTTTTATCCTTTTTTATTATGTATCTCTCTGTCTATCTATCTCGGGGGGGGGGGGGGGGGGGTGTGTTCTTTCTGAGGTTCCATGTTATTTTTGTTTTTTGTTTCTTGTTTGTATTCATTCTGTTTTGTATTTTTCCTCTTTTTTCTTCTTTTTCACTTTTCATCATTTTGTTTAGTTGTTCTCTTCATTTCTTTCCTTTTTTATATTTCTTCTTCCTTTGTATTCTTCTCTTGTTGCTGTTTTATTTGGGAAAGACAGTATTTATAGCTTTTCTTAAGCCTGTAAGTGTCGAAAGTGATGAGAAAATATGTCAATACTCACGGTAGGGGGCGTAATTTATGCCGGCGCGGGTGTTGGTGTACACCAAAAAAAAGAGTACATGACGCAAACAAGTTATTGCCAAGTTATCATCTGTTGTGCAATAATGGCTGAACGACCACGCTCGTTCCAGACGCCTGTGTGGGAAATTGTCAATGGATTGAGGTCTAGATTATGGCGAGCGATTTATATATATATATATATATATATATATATATATATATATATATATATATATATATATATATATATATATGTATATATATATATATATATATATATATATATATGTATATATATATTTTTTTTTTTTAATTGGGGGGTGTGGGGTGTTTTTTTATGTGTGTGTGTGTGGGGGGGGGGGGGTGGTCGCGTCATGCTCCACCAGAAAATAGTTTGAAAACAAAAAATGTTTGTTGAAGCAGGGGGTTTCGACTCCAACCCCAACCCCCACCCCTACACGAACATCTGCGTTTTCCTGTACGTCTTGGAGTAAACATTTGCAGTTCAACGTCATTTTCATGCACGCTGTCGTGGGCACACAACTAATATGAATTTTCTATCCAGGACAGGGGTTAGTGGTTAGTGAGAGAGAAGTCGGTGTTGTGGTCTTATATTTAAACATCTGGAATACGTCATCTTGTTGTTGTTTTTTTGTATAATCTAGGTCACAAGCAAATTCAGTCTTCGTTATATCGACGCTCTAAATGCGCCTAGGCCCCGTTTCACGAAGCGATCTTAGCGCCAAGATAACCTTAAGTGCATATATACCTTATGCACTTAAGGTGATCTTAGCACTAAGATCGCTTCGTGGAACTGGGCCCTGGTGTATAATTTATTTAGTTTCTGAAAAGGCGACGATACTTATATGTTGTTTCAAGACAGTTCACGATATTCGTTGATAGCAGGAACACGCATGTTTCCAAGCGCCATATTTCAACATTTTTACATTTATTCGTAATAAATAAATACAAATTAATCCATCATATACACAACGTTTTTGCCTAATTAACTCGAAAATTTTGAAATTGTAATGTGCTGCAACTCGACGTAAACAGTGGCTTCTTCAAGAATCCTGGATAAAAATAGAAGTGAAATGGAAAAACAACCAAATAGCTACCAGGAGGCCGAGCGCTTGCAAAAAACAATTGACTGGTGTAGTTCTATCGTCTTCCATCATAACACATTCATCTAATATTAAGCATAAAAACCAGTCTTACAAGCATCCATGATGGTCCACTCTCCTGAAGATGCGTCTATTTTTTTTTCCGTCAACGAATTAAAGAATGAAGATTAGTACACAATAATTATAACGTCATAGCTTAACCTGTCGGTCACACAAGATATAAAACAAATGAATGTGTCCCCCAGCACGAACCAAGGTATAGATTTTCCAATCGGTGTTTTTTTCTACTAGAATACGACTTTTTATTGTAATTTTCTTAGGGAAGGAAGGAAATGGTTTATTTAACGACGCACTCAACACATTTTATTTACGGTTATATGGCGTCGGATTTTTTTAGGGATGTTTTTAAACTAAATATTAATGAATGGATGAATGAATGAATGAATGAATGAATGAATGAATGAATGAATGAATGAATTAATGTTTAACGACACCCCAGCACGAAACATCAGCTATTGGGTGTCAAATTATGGTAAATGCAAAAATTAAGTGATGAACCACATCGTTATAAAAATTCAACAGTTAAATAAAAACTCAGTGTAAAGAACTGTGCTAAAAATACAAATATCACAGATAGGTAAAATTAAAATTTGGGATAAAAGTCAGTATCACGAAAAGATTTACAACAAAAGTTCAGAATAGAATTGAGAGGATTCCATCACATTTTTTTCGAATAAATATTAATAACTACCAGTACTTGTAGTTATATTATGTAATTTTGAGACAACCCTTATAAATGCCAAGTAGTCAGTACGTATGTTTTAAACGCACACGTTTGGTGGCATTAGAAATATACAACACTTTTATCGGTTGATTAGTCCTATCTGCATATAAAGCGATGGATCCTGAACAATACATCTCTTGACATTACCCGAGTGCAAACCGCAGGATATACCAGACAACACGGTCATTGTTTCACGCTATCTTATCTTGTTATGTTCTTTTATAATATCACAGTCGACAATTGTGTGATACTGTCCGATAAAACAGCCCATTTTATTAATTTATAACGCACCAATAGTCTGTCTTAGATTGTTTCAAAGCATAACTTTGCTTTAATGACCATTATTACGTTAACAAACCGTGTTGAAGATATGTACAGCACGAGGTATCTTGTTATCAAAGTGAATAAAATATCGAGTTCCAATCTTCTTACGTCAGAAAGAAGCCATCAACATATTTTCGCCGTGTTCAGAAGTTATAAGTAAAAAATAACACCCCATGTTGTAGCGTATTGATTTAATTTATGGGTAGACATGTTATATATAACATCGATTGTTAATATCGGCGGGAGGTCATTAATATTAATTATGAATTAAATTTAAAAGTTTGTTTTGTTTGACGATATCACTAGAGCACATTGATTTATTAATCATCGCTACTGGATGTCAAACATTTGGTAATTTTGACATATTGACATTTCAGTCATTTGTAGCAAGGGAATTGTTTTATATGTACCATCCTACAGACAGGATAGCAAATACCACGGTCTTTGATAAAACCAGTTGTCTTGCACTGGCCAGTTATGCATTAAGACATCACTGGAAATGCGTTGTTTACAGTAAATTAATTTTATTTTGTAAGTTAAATGTAGTCTAATAAGTATGCTTTCATAAACAAAATTCAGAAACATATTTCAATAGACATGAAACTGAATTTTATTCTTTGTTGCTGTTGTCTTTGTTGTTGTTGTTGTTGTTGTTCTCCAACATTCCAGAGCTTCCGAACGTTTACAGTCACAGAACTTCTTAGCTTGTACAGCCGGGTTATTCTAAGAATTTTTAAAGTTCTGTAAAACCACGGAGCTTCTGAATTTTTTCACCTTCAGAACTTATGAATGAGAATATAATTTTCGTAGAATTAAAAGTTTTAAACGTTCGATGCAAATTTATTCCATTAAATCATGAGAACTATTCTTGCAGAAGATTTTTTAAAGCAAATGAACGTATATTAAACAGAAAGAATCAAAGAAACAAAGAAAAAATGAAAGAAAGAAAGAACGAAAGTAGGAAGAAAAAGAAAGAAATATAAAAAAAAAGAACGAAAGAAAAAAAGAAGAAAAAAAAGACAGAAATATTAGAAACAATTTTTGTTTACACTTGTCACAAATACTTTCATAGTTTATCTCGATGTCAAATATGAACCAATATTTTAAGAGCTACTGAAAACAAGACTGGAAAACATCGTGTAAAAAGAAAGTCTGATTACAAATGTTTGTTAGTGAAGCAGATACAAGAGCAACATATTACGTAACACATGTTTATTTTTGTCTGCCTGGAACTAATATTTAAAAAAAAAGTAAATTAAAACTTCAACTGCTGTTGCCGTAATATTTTCCAAAATAGACAAGTAATGAAAAGGAACACAAGGATTAAACTTCAAAGATGTCTCTTCCCCCCCCCCCCCCCCTCCATAATTTATCATAATTTTTTAAAGTTAATGTTTGTTTTCTTTAAACGACACCACTATTTTTTTTTTAATTTGTTAAACGACAACACTATCGCACATTGATTTATTAATCATCGACTATTGGGTGTTAAATATTTGATAATTTTGACATGTAGACTTCAAAGGAATCATGATACATTTTCCCATTAATAGCAAGTAATTTTTTTTATTCGCACTTTTCCACAGACAGGACAAACACGATAGTACATACCATGACCTTTGATACACCAGTTGTGGGGCACTGGTTGTAATAGAAAAAAAATCTGATTCAGAGAATGGGTCCACCATGGGGATTTGATCCTTCGACCCAAGCACCTCAAGTGAGGGCTCTACCGACTGAACTAGATCCTGCCCCTCCAATAAGAATGACTGACACGTTGACACTGACACGTGACATCACAGTTTTGGATTTTGAACTGAATTGCATCACCATAACGACAAAGAACTGTCTGCCACTTTAAAGTATACGCGATGAATATTTTCTATACACATTAGCTCCGAACCTTGGTTTTATTATGTAAAGATTATATTTGGGATCGATTAACTTGTAATTATGTATCACAGATACATATACAAATAGCGAAATATGACACTTGTAACTGTAAGACTGCATCTTTAAGGGCATACCATTGTTTATTAACAAAGAACCGGCTGTTAATTTTAAAGGATTAACATTGCGATGCACATTTTATATCTACACATCACAATTTTGATATCCTTGGTTTACTTATGCAAAGATTATGTATGGGATCGATTAACTTGTAATTATTTATTACAAATACATGTACAAAGAGCGAAATATGACACGTGTAACTCTGCAACTGCACCTTTAAGAGCATACCATTGCAATTCTTCTGTGATGTAGATTCCACAGGCGCTCCGCTCGTTCTTTACCTTACTTTAATATCACTGACGACAAAGGTAACCCAAACTGAGCCTGGAAAGAACGAGTTGCTGATTCCGTCAGTGATAGAATCTCTCATCGCTGCCCAGTATTTGGTGAAAACGAATTAGGATGTTTGTATTTCTTAGACGAGCTGTGAGGTGCGCATACACCTGTTGTACGAGTTATCGACCAGGCAGTCATTTCGATACCACCGCACCGTGCCAACTGCAGCTGCAGTGTGTTGATGCTTGTTGACCCCTTGACCTCCGAGCTGCAGGTTTCTCATTCATCTGTGATGCCACAGAGTTTGTTACTGTTATTGCAGTAAACGTGATTAGAACTGATTCCAGTGTAGATTTCTTTGCTGTAGGCTACCTAAAGTCCGTCCCATCCTCCGACAAAATTGTTTTTGTAAGTAATTTTAGTTTAGTTTGACGTAAGAAGAAAAGTAAAAGTGTTTTGGAAACATGTATTAATAAAACTATGTGATTACATTAAACAATGTTTAACAAGAATGTGATCTAGAAATGAACATGAGTACATGTATTTACTATATTATTTATTTATTATACTTTGTTCTCCAAATGTTATCTGTATATGTTTGTAACTTGCTCACTTTGTAATTATTATATTATTATATTACCTCATGTACCATGTATATGGTCTGAGTGGATAAAGAATTGTGAATTGTGACATTGGAAATAAAAAAACCCCTAATTTTTAGGATGCAATTAAAAAAAAAAATCAACTCAGAAATAAATAACGTGTTGTAACTTCCATAGCATGAAATTTGCTCCAGATGAAACAAGGACGCTTTTATTTTAAACTAAAAATTAATTCATCTGTAATGCCACAGAGATTTACCACACTGTTCTTGCAGTAAATGTGGTTCACTTAACTACATAGTGACTTATTGATATAACTTGTACGTCTGACCAACTGTGTGTACATAATTAAACATAAGTATAGACTACTTCAAACAGTCACTTTAGTATTACAACATATTCTAATAAAAACAAAAACCCTGCTTGCCCCGGGGGTCTCCTGGGCTGAATGACACGTTTAAAAATCATTCTCTGCTGTCGGCATGTTGACCTACTAACAGAATGAGCGGAATCCGCCTCATGCTACGTCACAGGTCTGATGCGGGTCAAATCGACTGAGCAGTGTTTCTCTCCCCCCCCCCCCCCCCCACCCAAGCGTTTTACAAAAAGGCACTTTATTAATAATTGGGATGGTATATATTTTTTAATATTGTAAATATACTGTGTATTAATAATGTGCCATACGTCTGGACCTTTAAGACACTGCACGTGCAATAATTATTCATTTACTGAAATGCCACGTATAGGAGCTATTCTCAGTTAATTCTCTTCAATGAAGACCAACGAAAATTACATTTAGAGCTGATTTGTGTGATTTCAGGGCACAACTAGCCTAAAATAACAAGTCGGGTAGAAAGTTAAACATTTGTTTTGTTTAACGACACCACTAGAGCACATTGATTTATTAATTATCAGCTATTGGATGTCAAATGTTTTTGT
>NC_054702.1:19434840-19472340 GCF_016097555.1 Gigantopelta aegis
CTAAGTAAGCTTTAGGTGTGTGAGTTAACACGTTATAATGGCGAGCAGATGTATCGCGACAGCAGATAACGTGCCGGCTCTGACCCCCGCAGATAACCCCGAGCGCTCGCAGCGACAACTAAAACGTTTTTAATCTCACACATTGTTCGTAAGAGTCTGACTTGCTGATTTGATTACGTAAACCTTGACCTCAAATTTGTATTCTCTTGCTCCTTTTTCAGAAACGAATTAAAAAATTAAGGATCACCTGTTTGCAATTCAGCAGAAGACTTTTGTAGAGGAAAATTCTTGTAGGATATATAATTTCTTCCCTTGCATGTCCGTAAAAAATCAATTCAAAATCTAAACGTCAACACGTTATCTGTGATAAAGAACTTTTCGCACCACTACACAGTTGGATGTTATTTTATATGGACGCTCTTTTTGTCTGTGGGTCTCAGTATAGCATGAAATGTTGCATAACAGTGAATGGGTATGTGGTATCCTGTGGGTAATACATATTTAGAAATTGCACCAGTTTCAAAAACATCCTGAGGAGCAAGAAATATTATTTATGACTGAAGCTGAAGAATGGTCAATGGCGGCCATCTTGAATTTCAAAAATTATCACAGTTTAGATTAATTTTCCAAACAGTCACTCAGGCTGTGAACATCGTATGAAGTTCTACCTGTGTGTCAGAAGTTGAATTATGTATGACAACAGAATGAAATATAGCCCTGTGGTAGAGCGTTCTGTAAATCGATCATCCATCATCCAATTGTTCCTTTCCCTGTTCTAACCATTTTCCAGAATTGGTTTATTAGACAGTCGTGTTTGGTGGGAAGTTCATACAAGTTCATAGTTGGCTGTCCTATTAAAAAAACTCTCATTCAAATGTAAATTTTATTAAAACGACCATAGTTTAGTTAAAACCCATATAGTAAAATGTTATATAATTCATGTATTTGGTATGCTTTTGTTTTTGACTATAAAATGCAGTTTTCTCATATATGTATACCCACTGTATTCACATAAAGTTGGTTTTGTTTGACACCACTAGAGCTGATTGATTGATTTATTAATCATCGGCTATTGGATGTCAAACATTTCGTAATTCTTACAGAGTAAACCCGTTACATTTTTCCATTAGTAACAAGTAATCCATAAACCAGCACCCAAATTTGGCCAATTGATACCACCTGGGGGGCATTCAATATACATTCAATATAAAAGGCATTCAATATGCACCATCCCACAGACAGAATAGCACACACCACGGCCTTTGATATACCAGTCGTGGATCACTGGCTGGAAACAAAAATAGCCTAATGGGCCCACCGACGGGGATCGATCCCAGACTGAGCGCTTTACCACTGGGCCCTTCACAATACTGAGAATACTCAAAGCATGTAGACTGCGATGAAGACCACACGGACGACTAGCCTGTATTTGTACTCAATGTGATTTCCACCTTCATTAAAGGTTAAAATTATTAGTATCAAAAAGACGGGATAGCGGGTTTCTTCTCTAATTATCCTATAATAAACTGTCGTAACGACCATGTTAGACAACTACCTGCAATAACCATTCATGGCAAGAAGAATGAATGAATGAATGAATGTTTAAAATCATCCCAGCACAAAATACACATCGGCTATTGGGGGTCAATTTCATTTCAACTTATTTTCGTGCTTATATCCAATTAAGGTTCAAGCACGCTGTCCTGGGCACCCACCTCAGCTATCTGGGCTGTCTGTCCAGGACAGTCGGTTAGTGGTTAGTGGTTAGTGGCTAGTGAGAGAAAAGAGGATGTGGTGGCCTTACACCTACCCACTGAACCCTTGAGAACTCGCTCTGAGTTGGAGTCGGTACCGGGCTGCGAACCCTGTACCTACCAGCCTGTAGTCCGATGGCTTAACCACTGCGGGGTCAAACAAAGGTATCGTGGGAAGCAGCAGATTAATTCCCATACAAACTGCTTACTCATCATAGCCGCTTCATATCTTAAAGGGACATACCCTAGTTTTTAAACACTAAGGCAAATTTTTCACTATTAGAGTGGTTATGATACTAAAATCAAACATTACTTATATTTTATTGTTTAGATAATGCATTTCATTACAACCGAAGTGTTTCTGGTTATCCTGGTGTTCCTAATACCCCCCCCCCCAAAAAAAATTCTTCATATTTTTAAAAACGCGCGTGCGTCTGAGAATTAACTATTATGTAGTCGCGTTTTAGTCTATTTTTAAGGCTATTTCAACGTCACAAACTCTTTGTTTCACTCTATTGTATCCAAATTTGTTACAGGTTTGTAAATTAACCAAACTTAGTGTCCATTTTTACGGGTTGAACATTATGCCTTAGTGTTTAAAAACTAGGGTCTGTCCCTTTAAAGTGTGTGTTTGAAAATGCAAATACTACATCCATATAAACATGTTTGAGATTCTTTGAAGGTTTCTACCTGTGGCTATGGCCACCTGCAAACGAATAAAAGGAAATACAGAACCTGTATTTCAAGTTATCTAATGTTGTGGATACTTTATTTGTGAATACATATAAAGTCTTATAATCGTAATGGCAACACAATTAAAGCATCTACACTGGTAGACATTTTAAAGGGACATACCCTATTTTTTAAACACTAAGGCATATTTTTTACTATTATAGCCGTTTTTGATAACTGAAATCATACTTTACTTAGATTTTATGGTTTAGATTATCAGTTTCCGTAATCTAAGATTTCCAAAGGAGAGAAACGACAATTCTAAAAAGAAAGCTCTTAAACCTCTAAAGAATGTCAGTGTTTTAATAAAAATGAACTAGGGGGAACTGAATCTGTCATCTCGAGCCTGATACATCAGACATCCTAGGGCATGCCCCTCCCCTCCCTCCAAGATTCGTCCCTCATGAGCATTTCTAAGTAACCTTGGCGTGCAATATATATAATTTTTATGGAAAAGGGCAACTCGGTGACTGAAATAATGTTACATGTGGGATGACCCGCACTTTAGCGACAGGTGTGCGTGTGTTGTAGTTTACTGTGACAAACCAGGTAAGGTAATCATCCGTGTTTTCAGGAAACCCAAACCTATAGATCAACATGACAGTACAGTTTTGTGAACTTTGGAGAGAAAAACGTCAAATTACGATATTAAGGTTCTTTCTCACTATGCTTTTCATAGAAACGGTTTATTTGGGATTAGTTACGTATATATAACAGAATACATTTTAATTATTAAAATGTATTTTATATTATCTTCTTGCTTATATAATGTTCAAAATAAGTAAGGGATATTCAAATATAACACAATATAACAGATAGGTGTTAATTTTTATTGCAATAATAATTAATGTTGAAACACAAGCACTTATGTGACAATGGATTGATATTAAATATTATAGCCAGAATCGTGATGTAGGTCTGGAGAAGACACAGATAGGCAACAGGGGTGGTGTTTGTCAATTTAACGTTTTCAATATTTGCACTAGTAACGGTTAAAACCCTCGCTGTTCGCCGAGCACGCACGAATCCGACGTGGCATGCTCCTGATTAAACGTCCAATAACATTTTGGGAGATCCTATCCCATTCCTCTTGGAGAGCGGCGCCTAATTCAGCCTAGTTGGTTGGCTGACATTAACGTTCTCGGAGACGTCGTCCGATGATGTCCCACATGTGCTCAATAGGTGAAAGGTCTGGACTTAGGGCTGACCACGGTAGTGTGGTGATGTTCTGTTGCTGCAGATACGCAGTGACCAGTAGACTCCGGTGAGCACGGGCGTTGTCATCGTGAAAAACAAAATGGAGTCCAGCCTTACCTGTGAAGGGCACAACGATCGGTGGAAGAATGTTGTCATGGTAGTACTGCCAAGTGACTCTCCCATGAACTGGGTTCTGACAGTCATGGTGATGCCACCCCACACCATAACGGACCCTCCTCCAAATCTGTTATGAGGACTAACGTTGACGTTGGCGTAATGTTCATTGGAACGTCGCCAGACACGCTGTCATCGATCATGGAAGTCTAGTGTGAATCTGGACTTGTCTGAAAACATTGCCTGAGCCAAACGCCTATTAACCCAATGTCTGTGATGTGTACTCTATTGGCGTCTGGCAGCAATGTGTCTCGCAGTCAAATGCAAAGTAACATAGGGTCGACATGCGTGAATGTTACGTCTATGCAGTCTGTTACGAATAGTCTGACCAGATACTGTAACGCTAGTTGTAACACGGAGTTCTCTTGCGATTTGATTGGCTGATTGACCTCGATTCCTCAACGTATAAGTCCTAATGAAGCGGTCCTGAACCGGAGTTGTGGCCCTTGGTCGTCCTGAACTGGACGATCATCCACATTTGTGGTTTGTCGATATCGGGCCCACAATCGGCTAATGACTGATTGTGACACATTAAGTCTACGGGCAACAATTCGCTGGATGGTGCCAACTTGGAGCATGCCTACAGCCCTGAGACGTTCCTGACGTTGGAGACGTTGCATTGGTTGTAATAAAGCAAGTTGTTAGAACAAAACATACACTATGATAGCGCCTTTAGAACGATGTAGAAACATCGTGTTTCTATTCGGTGTATCAGGTTTTTAAAATATCTTTTCGTGGATTACCGGTAATAGGTTGTCAAAACTGACCCTGTTGGTAAACTGAATTACGTGTAATGTTTTACTGAATACAAGTTTCATTAGTTTGTAAGAACAGGCGGTGTTCTTCGTTTTAGCTTACCAGGCAGAAATCCACACTCATACTGACTGACTGTCTGAATGGGCGGGCGAGGAGAGGTGGAAGGAAGGGCGGACGGACGGACATACAATAGATAGACGTCATAGAATGCTGTCATCAGGCGCGGGTGCAGGATCTTATGTATGGAGGTGGGTCTAGACGGCGGCGAGCGAAGTTTCTTGAGAGTTCGATCATGTTCTCTTGGAAAATAATTTTTTTAAAAAGAAGAAGAAATTTCGCATTGGTGTGTATGTTTCAACCCACGACCGTCCCTCTTCCCACACGCGCCTGGTCCTAGCAAGTAAAAAAAAATTAAAAAAAAAAATTGCAATAACCTCTCTGGGACATAAGAGACTAGAAATTGGACAAACAGTTTGAAGAATTAATATTCACTATTCAATGAAACTGAAAGCTAATAAAGAACTGTTAGACTACATATGATTGAGAAACAGAACTTGCAGTCACCATCCCTCTCCTCCAAAACCAAAAAGGAAAGGAATCAAACAAACAGAACTTGCAGTCACCATCCCTCTCCTCCAAAACCAAAACAGAAAGAAAACAAACAAACAGAACTTGCAGTCACCACCCCTCTCCTCCAAAACCAAAACAGAAAGAAAACAAACAAACAGAACTTGCAGTCACCATCCCTCTCCTCCAAAACCAAAACAGAAAGAAAACAAACAAACAGAACTTGCAGTCACCACCCCTCTCCTCCAAAACCAAAACAGAAAGAAAACAAACAAACAGAACTTGCAGTCACCATCCCTCTCCTCCAAAACCAAAACAGAAAGAAAACAAACAAACAGAACTTGCAGTCACCATCCCTCTCCTCCAAAACCAAAACAGAAAGAAAACAAACAAACAGAACTTGCAGTCACCATCCCTCTCCTCCAAAACCAAAACAGAAAGAAAACAAACAAACAGAACTTGCAGTCACCATCCCTCTCCTCCAAAACCAAAAAGGAAAGGAATCAAACAAACAGAAGACAATTATAGTTTTATTCAAAGAACAATTTTTTTATGAATGGCCTATTATCCTATTGCGACATTGCAAGGTACGTCTGGTTGAAGCATACACGTACGGTTTCATGATTGGATCATTCATTATTTAGCAACCAGTTTTCTTTATAATCCTAATTTTTTAGACAGAAACTTGTGGCTGTTTGGTGTGCACAGAATATATATTAGATAATTTTTTATTTTTTCTTGTTATGTATACCTTTTCGAAATATCTCCTACTGGAATGTTAACGTGTGACAATTCAGGACACTTCTCCAGATCAAGGAATCTGCATTTATACATCCGCAGAGGCGGGTCTAGGGGAGGGGGGCAGGGGACACTTTAACTTTCTTTGTAACCATAATGTTTTTAGCAGTTCAAGACAAAAACTTCATGTGCCCGTTTTGTGTGCATCAGAATTTAGATACAGTACTATTCGATTTGTTTGTTTGTTACGTATACCTTTAGAAACAGCTCATACTGGAATGTTAAGATGTGTGCCAGTTCAGAACACTTCCACTGATCGGAGAATCCGAATTTACTCGTCTCCAGTTAAAATTTGAAAATTGTAGATTGAATAAAAAAAAGTAACGTTTGTTTTATTTAACGACGCCACTAGAGCACATTGATTTTTTTTATCTTATCATCGGCTATTGGACGTCAAACATATGGTCATTCTAACACTGGTTTTTTTTTTAGAGGAAACCCGCTGTCGCCACATAGGCTACTCTTTTACGACAGGCAGCAAAGGATCTTTTATTTGCGTTTCCCACAGGCAGGATAGCACAAACCATGGCCTTTGTTGAACCATTTATGGATCACTGGTCGGTGCACGTAGTTTACACCTACCCATTGAGCCTTTGGATCCGAACCCAGTACCTACCAGCCTGTAGACCGATGGCCTAACCACGACGCCACCGAAGCCGGTAGATTGAATAATGTCAGACAACTCAGACATAAATTATGTATCATTAGATGTAAATTATTATTTCAAAGCTAAAAACTGCATTTTTTTTTTTTTTAAATATCATGCAATGTTGTAAGTTTGTTTGTTTTGTTTAACGACACCACTGGAGCACATTGATTAATTTAATCATCGGCTATTGGATGTCAAACATTTGGTAATTCTGACCAGTAGTCATTAGAGGAAACCCGCTACATTTTTTTTCTAATGCAGCAAGTTATCTTTTATATGCACTTTCCCACAGACATGAAAGCACATACCACGGTCTTTGTCCAGTGGTGGTGCATTGGTTGGAACGAGAAAAAGCAATGTTGTAAGTGGACTAAGTACTTGTCACTCACACACGTGGGACATTTCATAGTCAAAGAGTCTATTGATGTGACTATATTAAACTAGCGTCGCCGATTGGACAAAAGCAATTTAGCTCTATTTCTTGGGTAGTCAAATGCTAGCTTAAAGATAAATAGCACCCGTGTTTTGAATAAACAGACCAGATGTCTTTTTTAAAATCCAGGTCTTAAACAGAAATGTAAAATTTTAGTATGAAAGACATATTCACGTTATTAAACTACAGGATATAACAAATGGAACAATATGTTCTTAGGTAGTTTTTTCTTTCTTCTTCGATTTTATTTGAAGCTTTTTTATTTGTGGGGTGTTGTTGGTGTTGTTGTTGATTATTATTATTATTATTATTATTATTATTATTATTATTATTATTATGATGATGATGATGACGATGATATTGATAATGATGCTTATACGATAAATGCGATACTTGCTGTGAACTATGAGAGATGGAATTTAACGACACTGTTAACATATTTCAAGCTATTAAATTTTGATGTATACCACGGTTATTTTACATTAATTTTAGTTTAATGTCAGAGAGTAAACCTGCCGCTACAACTCAGGCTAATCATTATTTTAAATACGCGTTCCCACAGACAATACAGTACACACAACGGCCTTTGATATACCAGTCGTGGAGCAGTAGTTAGGACGTGAAAAAAACTCAATGGTGGTTCAACCGAAGAGGATCGAACTTGCGACCCATCGCACACCAGCATGTTCTCTACCACTGAACAACATCCCACCGTGATTTAAAGTGTTGTACCGTGCGGTGTTGTAACAGGACTAACGGCCGTTAATCAGGATGGATGCAACATCGCGCTACAGATCTCCTAGGGAAGTGGCGGTCCTCCTAAAGACGAGCACCTCGTAGTGCATCATGGAAGCAATCACGACTTTGCTTAACCTCCTTTCGACTCTGTATTGTGCAGAGATTCGATTTTGAGCATGCAGGTTTTGTCATTCAGCTTTAATCAAAGTTATTGTGTCTTCTAGTGTATTCACAGACAGGCCAGCATAATATAATGGCATTTTATATACAAAATGGACTGAATTTCTTTTTAATTGTTTAAAAAATAAATAAAAATATTAGTACACTTTCACTGGATCCACTGAGGGGGATTGATTCTTGAATCTGTCGTACCTCAAGTGTGTGTTTTTCCCCACCAGTTTACATCCAGTTTTGCTCTGGAACAGAGCCACTACTTACCAATCGCTTGTTGTAAGGTACGCTGAAGTACATTCAGTTCATCTGAGTTCAATTAGTGTTCCACTCTGCTGGTCGATCACAAAGATTGTGATTGTTCAGCAGAAAGAAGAACGCTCGCGGTCTTCTTCATTTACCACACCGCATAGCTCTCGATTGCTGATCTGTGATTACCACCGCGATGTCTTACGACATACC
Organism: Gigantopelta aegis; assembly: GCF_016097555.1. Taxonomy (NCBI): domain Eukaryota; kingdom Metazoa; phylum Mollusca; class Gastropoda; order Neomphalida; family Peltospiridae; genus Gigantopelta; species Gigantopelta aegis. The sequence continues at coordinate 19,443,272 of NC_054702.1, forward strand.
AGTCACTGAACCAGTCAGTTAAAATTCAATACATGGAATAGTGATCGCAAACAAATACAGCCACCCATTTCATTTCAACTTATTTTCGTGCTTATAACCAATTAAGGTTCAAGCACTTTGTCTTGGGCGCACACACCTCAGCTATCTGGCCTGTCTGTCCAGGACATTGGGTTGGTTGTTAGTTGGTTAGTGGTTAGTGAAAGAGAAGAGGGTGTAGTGGCCTTACACCTACCCATTGAGCCCTTAAGAACTCGCTCTGGGTTGGAGCCTGTACCGGGATGCGAACCCTGTACCTACCAGCCCGTAGTTCAATGGATCGTTCTTGGTATATTTTCAATACCTGTCTGTGGGATGGTGAATATTAAAGACACCTTGCTGCTAACAGAAAAAAGACTAGCCCATCAAATGGCAACAGCCAGTGTCCCCTCTCATTACGTATCTGTGTGGTAGCCCAGTGGTAAAGCGCTCGCTTGATGCGCTGTCGGTTTGGGATCGATCCCCGTCAGTGGCCCATTGGGCTATTTCTCGTGCACAACGACTGGTACATGTATATCAAAGGCCGTGGTATGTGCTGCCCTGTCTGTGGGGGTGGCGCATAATTTATAAAAGACCCCTTGCTACTAATGGAAAATTTTTAGCGGGTTTCCTTTCTGAGACTATGTCAAAATGACCAAATGTTTGACATTCAGTAGACGATGATTAATAAATCAATGTGCTCTAGTGGTGTCGTTGAACAAAACAAAACTTCTATGTGGTTCTTAGCTGTAAGTGAGACACCATATAACCGTAAACAGTAAATGAAAATGTGCTGAGAGTGACAGGATAGGATAGGATAGATTGTTTAACGTGCACATTCAGAACAAGCTGTTGTAGCGCACGCCTGTCCTGGATACAGGTACCGGCCTCTGCCGGTTACCCTGTCCAGGACAGTTGAGAGTGACGTTAAATAAAAGCATTTATTTGTTTCTCTCTTTCCTATTATATAGTTTGCATAACATTGATACACCACAACAGGCTTTTTCCCCATATAATTATTATTAAAAGAATATATAATTATTATTAACAGAAAACAAAATAAAATAAAACACTAACAAGTTTGGTGTTAATTTCCTCCTTAATCAACTGAGATTCTCTAGGTTGTCAACCTTAGTCTGCTTAGCATGTCACCCTTATACACGTTGGTACCTTCTCTTCTTTTCTTTTTTTCATCCGAGCGCTACTTTTGTGTTTGATTCCCCGCTAAGAATTGAGAACGTGGCTACCTACAACCACAAAGACGGCTTTCACTTGTGTGTTGGGCCCATCAGGAAATGTACTTGACGGGTGGACATAGGACCGACTCTGATGCAACACAATGCTCGCACCACGAGTCTTTTCATGGTGTTGCAAGGCTTCGGGTAACACCGACAACGACCGCAAAGTGAAAAAAGAAGTACTGTGTTATAAAACAGGGACTTCTTCTGTTGGAATTAATGTATTGCGGGGTGGGTGGGTTTCTTTGGTGGGTAGCATGTCAAAATTTTAAAGACGAGTTGTGAGATCATTAAAAACTGAAATCTGTTAAGCTGAATGTTTTTAAAGCTATAGTTTCGTGGCCCTTCTCCGCCTCCTTGAATTCATTTTACTAATTAATGTGACAACCGATGGAATTGTCTTTATATGCTATATGGCTAGCTACAAACAACAATTTATGGCTAATAAAAAACAAAACAATAATCAGAACTTGAAACAAAAACACCTATAGTTTTAATAAATCTTCATGTTTGTTTGTTTTGGGGGTTTTTGGTTGTTGTTGTTGTTGTTGTGTGGGGTTCTTTTGGGGGGTTGGTGGGTTTCTTGTTGATTTTGGGGGTTTTTTGGGGGGTTATGAAGATTGTGGGGGTTGTTGTTTTTTGTATTTGTGTTTTGTATGTTTTTGTTATTATTATTGGTTTTATTATTGTTGTTTTTATGGTGGTGGTGGTGTTTATTTCAAAAAATTTATTGCCTTTTATTTTATTTTTTTTATTATTTTTTTTTTTTTTGGGGGGGGACGGGGGAGTTTGTTTTTGTTTTTACATGAATACTAACAGCAGACTATGGGCAAATCACACGTGACGTCGCTAATTTTTAACTTTACACAGTTCGCTGATTAAATTACTTGTAACTCCAGATCGCTACCATCCAATTAAACTATAACAGGGTATAAACTTTCTTTACATACAAATAAATTTAATAAAAAGGAATATAAAAAAAAATAAAAATAAAAGAGACAAACCTGCCCGCACCTAGAAGAAATTCGACAGAACGTTTGGACGGAAGACACGTCCCTCAACACTAAACTCTGGGGACCTGTCGACGACCTCCGGGAGACGGCAAACTTCATCGCCATAGTGTATCAGGGCTTCCCAACCCTGGCACTGTCTAATGGTCTGGGGGACAATAAGAAAGTAATAATAATAAAAAAAATAAAAAACAACTTCATCGCCACATCCGGATAACTGATATAACGACCGTAAAAAAAACAAATAAACGCAGAAGAAGAAAAATAGAAGAGGAAAATGTTAGTTAATTTACCTTTGTGATATTTATGACTCGATCAGGTTACAGGAAACAAATTATATTTTATTATTTTAAGGTGTCTTTAGACGTACATACATGGCTGTCAATCATCTGTCATAAAAAATATATATATATATAATATTAGTATTTGTATTCATAGAATAAAAGAAACCCACACCATATGACCTCTTTCATTCAATGTTTTTCCATGGGTTTTTTTCTCTTTTTTGAGTTGAGAAATTTTATGGTTGTTCGGTAATTTTAGATAAGCTTTTGGCGTATTTCTAAAGCGAAAATTAAAATATGTTTCTGGTATTCTATAAAATAAAACTAATAAAGCGTAAGCCGATATCGGTAAATACAGCCTATTATCCCGCTGATCTGGTAAAAATTATATCAACACACACGTTTTTAAAAGATTACTCTTGCCTCCAAAGACGAACAAAAAGTGCTCCGTTTTGAAAGATAAACGCGTCGCGCACTCTATTGACAAATTAGACTGTCTTTGATGGGCTATCGTATCAAAACAAGACCCACCCGCGGTCCCTACATCTTCCCAACAGGGATGTTGGATTACATTGTAAGATGTAAACAAACATTTGCTGCATTTTCAGATCTTTGCTCCTACCTCGCTTATGATAAATCATCGGAGAATGGATTCGTGGCTCGCGGCGGTGCGCCGTTTAAAGGGAGGAGATGAAAGACTATGATAAGTAGTGCTGTCTGGATGCGAGGCTGGTCGTTTCGTCTGATGCCGAGACCGCCAGCGGAAAGGCGATGACGTGCCGCACGTGTTTGGTAAACAGCGGCGATACGGCGGGCAAGACGTGGTAATCGTCATCGCAGCATCTGAGTTAACGGAACAACAACAGAACAACAACAGAACGACGGCCGACGTGTTCAAATCTCTGCTGTAGACCAACAGGGTTTCGAATTGGGGAAGTGGGGTATATTATTATATATATTTCCCGATAGCATAAATATCGGAATCTGGTGGGGAGGGGTCGGGCGTAGGAGGCCTGCACCTGAACTCTGAAGATACACATTGCATTGATAAGTCTGGCATATAGTTTTAGAGGAAACCATTGTATTTTTCCATTAGTATCGAGCAGTCTTTTACATGCGTATCCACCCATAAACACGACTGCACATACCACGGTATTTGATAGATCAGTCATGGGCCACTGGTTGGAATAGGGTGGGAATAAAACCCAGTGGGTCCGCTGATGAGATTTGATCCTGCGATCCAAGCACCTCAAGCGATCACTTTAAAGACTGAGCTAAATTCCGTTTTCCGATACCCAATGAAGGTTCATGCACGCTCTACTGAGCACACACCTCAGCTGCCTGGGCCCCGTTCGTCGAAGCGATCTTAGCCCTAAGATTACCGTAGGCGCATAGCTACCCAATGCACTTAAGTTGATCGTGGGGCTAAGATCGCTTCGTGGAACGCCCTGGACTTTTTGTCCGGGACAGAGGTTAGGTGTTCGGCTTTTTCCGTACAGGATCCGGCTTTTTTTCCATACTGGAATATAATTGTTCCGTATTGGACCCAGCTTTTCCTGTACTTCTCCTGGATTTTTCCGTACAGGACCCGGTTATAGTTCATTGGTAGAGCACAAGTTTGTAGCCAGCATTTCGAATGGGAGGGTTCGACTTGGCATTTGCCGGGGACTTTTGGATATGAAGTTGCTTGAGGGTGTGAAGCGCCCGAACTTTGTATGGGGTTCCAGGGACATGCCTCCTCGAAAACATTTAAATCTCCGAAAAAACTAAAGCGCGTTTTCCTGGCATCTGGAACTTTAAAATCTATATTTTAAAACGAGTTTCGACTATTTTGTAGATTGTATTTTTGTTATTAAGGTGGGTTTTTTTTAAATCATCAAGATAATGAAATTCTAGCACACAACAGGAGTTAAAGGTTTCACCCGGGGTATTAACCCGAGGTATATGTTAAATATTTTCGGCAATTGCTTATTATAACCTTAGTAACAGAAAAGGTACGTGTACCTCAGAACTATGATCAGTTACTTTAATAATGAACATATTTATGAAAAACGAAACACAAATACGTTCATAAAAAAGAATCGTAACCAATCACTGCCAACACATGCATCCCCTGTTAAGAGTATAGGTGTAGTCTTGTAGCACAATGTATTGCATAAGGTATTGCATCCCATTTCTTTTTTGTCACTGATGCGTCATATCATTAAAATTACATCTACATGTTGGCCATAAAACATTTTGAAATACTTGGAAATTACCTTCAAGAAAGCAACATTTTCTAATTGGCCTTAATCCTACGGGACATTTGCAACCCTCGCCCGCTACCGACACGTGCCACCGTGGGCGAACCCCTCTCCCACCCACCCCAAACCATTTCCTCTCCTTGACGGAAGAGCCGGCGAATGTCGACATCTGTGTCCATGATAGGCGTGTACTACAACAGCTTGTTCTGAATGTGCATATTAAAACCTATGACCTGACCTGACCTAACAGGATTACTTTAACCTTTATTTCTAACTTTGGTTGATAAATCAATGGAAGGTGAACTGCTGTCATTGTCATGTAATTATCGAATGCTACGAGGTCATCAGTATAGTAGAAAGTACAATGAAACATTGATTGCTACATGTAGGTTCCTCTTTCTTCTTCTTTTTTTGCCAGATTAATTAGAAATTCTGAATCATGTACATACTGCAGCTTTGGTAAGGGGATTGCTAAATGATGAAGACAAGCAAATATTGTTTTATTGGAGAGTTGCAAAAGTTACAGTCAATTTTTTGTGCACTATTGAAAACAAGGTGGATCTCGGTTTTGTGCGAGGGTTCGAACGACCCCCCCCCCCCCCCCCCTTCCCTAAATACGGGCCTGGAGCACTTTAATGGACAGTAGGATCCATCGCCTTTGATGGACCTGGCTGTTTCAGTATTGACTCGGCTTGTTTTCGTACTAGAAAAAGGTGTAGTACGCTCGCCTGTAGTGGATCGATCGCTCCTAATGAAATCGAATTGTCTACATCCCAATTATAGCCCCTCGATTGATACGTCAAAAACCTTGGTCTGTACTGTCCTGTCCATGGGACAATGCATATTAAAGACCCCCTGCTACTCTTGCATATACATAACCACTAGCTTGTGAAACCCAGATAGCCGAGGTTGTGAGGTTTTGTTAAAAATTCATTTTATTTCAGTTAGTAGAAATTAATTTGAGGTATGTGCCTGGGGAAAGTATAACTAAAATTCCAAACTGATAATAGGAAACACGGGTAACCTGCTTTGCGATACCCAGTTTGAAACATCCACCTGGGTGTTCTTATGCGTGCGTCTGTACCTACGTGCGTGCGTCTGTACCTATATGCGTACGTAAGTACGTACGTGTACATATCTGAACGTCAGTCCCACTTCCAAAGTCTACTTTAACCAGAGCCAGATATCCTTACAGCTGACGGTGGTCTCTCTGAACGAAACCATGTCCTGCTTCCACATCCACTGACGTGTTGCGTTTACTGCTCTTTGAATGTTTCCTCACGACCTGTAACAACTTACACGTGTCGACAGAGGAGGTTTGTCTCCAACCCATATCGCCACGTGCTCGCACTCGGTCAGTGGGAGAAAATATCCTTTCACTGCAGACATTGCTCGACACAATTACTACCATTTAATGTCTTGATCGGCGGGAACGAAACCATATGAAGAATGTTGTTACCAAATGTATGCTCGAGTCGTAGAAGGTGTGGCTGGCTCAACAGTGTTGTGGAGTTTGTCGCTTTGGTTACAAACACGGAGGCCTACATGTATGTTAGACGTTATGGCTAAGACAGGCGCATTAGACAAGCGTAGTACACGATATATTAAGACAAGCGTAGTATCCGATGTATTACACAAGCGCAGTGCCGAAATATCACTAGACAAGCGATGTGCCGATATATCATTAGACAAACACAGGACCGATATATTAGACAAACGTAGTGCCGAAATATCACTAGACAAATGGTGTGCTGATATATCATGAGACAAGCACAGTGTCGAAATATCATCAAACAAGCGATGTGTCGATATAACTTTAGACAAACACAGGATCAATATATTAGACAAAAGCAGTGTCGAAATATCACTAGACTGATGTACAATTAGACAAACAGTAGGGCTACTTTCACTTTCATTCTGGAATTGGACCCGGAATATGAGTTCAGTACCTAACAGTATACACCTTATCCAAAATCGACTAAAAACGAGAAGTTTTTTATTTACCCACCCACTCACTCTTGCCTGTCTCTCCATCCACCCAGTACAACCCACACACGCACAGATTTGTTCATTTATCAATCCGTCCATCCATCCATCCATTCATCCACCCATCCATTTGTCGATGCATATATCTGTCCATTCATTCATCCGTCTATACATCCATCCGTCTCCCCTTCATTCGTCCATGCATCCATCCATTTGTTTGTCCGTCTGTCCCTCCGTATTCCGTAGATCCATCCATCCAGAGTCTAGTGTAAGGGAATACTAAATGCCAGTGGTCAGTTCCATCTTATTGTCAGGTGGCCCACACCATATCCTATCACCGCAACGTGAACGCGGGTCCGTTCAATCGCCGCACAGAGCACCATTCGGCTTAATCATTCCATATTCACAATTGGATATTTAACGACCTGCGCATATCTTTTGCTTGGCTCAACAATTCCGCCAAACATGCAATTAATCGACGGCCACTGTCCGTATTCTTCGGGGACGCCTAGAGGACATGAGCAGGATTAGATTCTGTCCGTGGCCGTGCCTACCACAAAGAAATAAACGCAGCAAGATTACAACTAATAATTTACATATGAGCAAGCAACCCTGCATGACTCCACGTCGGACGGGCTCTGTCGGCAGTTAGTTTTCAATATGACATGATCTCCACCGCCAATTCAAATTGGTGGACCGGACAAAGGGGTCAGCAGGCACGCAGCAACTGCTTCCTGGGAGTGGGATTGGTGGCTAACTGTTGGTGGGATTCGATTATTGTTAATATCTCTGCCCGTGGGAGGGTCACACGAGGCTTCACTTCAATGTGTGTGTTACTTTAGGGATCATGGGAAATCTTTAACAGTTTCCGTTCGAAGTCGTTTTGTTTGGACACAGATAAGATGGACTCGCTATTATATTATATTATATTATATTATATTATATTATATTATAATGGTAATGACGGTGGTGGTGGTGGTGGTGCTGGTGATGATGATGATGATGATTATGATGATGATGATAGTATGACGATGACGACAATAATAAACATTATATTATAATTGGTTTAAAGAGTGTTTTGTTTGCAATTTGTCTCATCCTCCTTTATATAACCCCAGTTTTCGATATGCGTATATTTTGTGTTTTGAATAAAATGCTGCAAACACCAGAATGACCAGAAACATGTGGGACTCGCTAACATTGTTAATTTAAAAAATAACTTTAATTAATCTATAAATTAACGATAAAAACCCGTAATAACCAACACTATTTTATACCTAATAACAAGGCTAAGTGTCTTAAAACAAAATACAGGTTTCCTCTGTATTTATGCTGTTTCATTGTTCATAATTCAGTTCTTTTCCGGTATTAATCGTTTTGTGTATATCTGATTGTAATTATATGCGACGACTACAACTTAAATGACTTGCAGAACATGCTCTTGGCCAATACCGATGCACTTTACAGACAAGCTATGGGGAACCAAATGTGAACTGATCAACACCACACAGTTCATCAGGAACATACAAATCCTGATCTAAATTAAAAGCCGTAACTAATAATGTTTGAACGCAGAAGAAGAAATGACGTGCATTTATCGGAAAGAAATATATATTTAACTTGCTTTCGCATATGATTACACAGAGTAAAGAAAAACAAAAGCAAAATCCTATATTACATTTTTAAAATTTTGGTCTTAACTCTTAGTTATTAAGTAGTGTCACTGGGATAGGTATACGACCTGTCACATTCTTTCACATTCTTCACTTCATCTTTGTCTTTTAATTCAAATTCATTTTCGCCGTGTGAACCTAGTCACCCTTCAACAGGTGAGGGGCAGTTATTAATTAAACTACAACGCTGTTACCGTGTACTGCTGGTTTCTGGCCAGAAACATTTCTGTTTGTACCCAGTTCCCATGGTATTGTGGTGTTTCCAATTGTACTGGTCGCGAAAGAACAACATCACCTACTGGCGATATGAAATGCGTATATATGTATATATTTAATGAGAGAGAGAGAGAGAGAGAGAGAGAGAGAGAGAGAGAGAGAGAGAGAGAGAGAGAGAGAGAGAGAGAGAGAGAGGGAGGGTAAGAGAGAGATGCGTATATGTAATAAAAGAGAGAGATAGAGACACACATACAGAGAGAGATAGATAGAGAGAGAGAGAGAGAGAGAGAGAGGGGGGGGGGGAGGACTATTGTGAATGTGCAAACCTACATTTAAAGTTACGGCGGGTTTTGCATATGTATATACACTTTTGTACTTTAAAAGCCAATGTTGAAATAATAAACATATCTTTTCACTATAATTTATGCTGTTAAGGATAATATATAAAACGAATTCACTCGCAAAAATATGTTCCATTTTCTATTAGTAATATGTGTTAGATATTCGTTGGGATTGATCACATGGCAGCTTAAATACTGTTTTATGCTATAATACTTAATGACCCAAAGATGCATTTTGCTTAAATTATGTAAGTGGTCAGCAAAATACACTGTTTTGTGGTTTTGTATAATATATGCTTTCAAATCAAAGGTTATTATTGTTTTGTATTGAATACCGACAATCTTTCTAATTGTCATCATCGTCATTGTCGTCGTTGTCGTCGTCCTCTGTCTTTGTCATCGTCATTATTATCGTCATCATCAACCCAGCAGATTAAGTGTTTGTTATCATTTTGACGGTCTATTAATAGAAAAATGTCGCCCAAAAGAAACAAGCTTTCAGTTAAAAATGTAACCATTGGTTGTTTCATATCACAATCACCATTTCCTTTATTCTGTCTAGCAAGAGTATATTTTAGTAACAAATAGTAGCGAACATCACGTCCAAAACTATAAACCTACGCTTATCTCATTAACCGTTTTTTTATTATTAAAACCGGTTTCAAATCAAAGAAAACTGCGTGGTATTAACTCAAGGAAATTTCAGCACAGTGTTAATAAAAAAACAAAACAGACATGCTGTCGTATGCCAAAACATTATAATCACGGTGTTTATTGGCGTACTTTCACAATAACTTGCCCGCCACGACGAGTCAGTCAATTAAATATAACTTGGACGGATGTAGATAACAAAATACGCAAGATGAAGCAGCCCTGCAAGACACCTCGCTTTAACATTTAAACACTTTTAGTGGTTAAACGTGGTCTATAAAGACGCGTGTCTGTGATTCCTTAAATTACTTATCCTATGATTCTCTTCGTGTTACAGAGAGAGAGAGAGAGAGAGAGAGAGAGAGAGAGAGAGAGAGAGAGACGTACGTAGACGGTGAAATGTAGCGACAGAGACGAAGTATGATGTGTGTGTGTGTGTGTGTGTGTGTGTGTGTGTGTCCGCGTTCGTGTGTGTTTTGTTTTTTTCGTGTGTTTTTTTGTTTTGTTTTTTTTTTTTTGTTTCGTGGTTTTTTTTTGGGGGTGGTTTTGTAGGTTTTTTTTTTTTGGCTGGTGTTTGTTTTTGGGTGGGGTTTTGGTTTTTTTGGTTTTGGGTGTTTGTTTTGGGGGTGGGGTTTGTTTTGGCTGGTGTTTGTTTTGGTTTTGTGTGTTTGTTTTTTGGTGTTTGTTTTTGGCTGGTTGGGTTTGTTTTTTTGGGTGGGGTTTGTTTTGGGTGGGGTTTTTTTGGGTGGGGTGGGTTTTTTTTGTTTGTGGGTGGGGTTTTTTTAGTTTTAGGGTTGTGAGGTATTACTTTACCAACTGCAGATGTAGAAAAGTGTTTCGAGAAGTTTAAATATAAATTATTTCTAGATTTAAATTCCTTTACATTTTGTTTTACGTTTGACGGTGAGAGACGATTTTAAGACCAAAAATATATATTATTTCTAGATTTAAATGTGTGTGTGTGTGTGTGTGTGTGTGTGTGTGTGTGTGTGTGTGTGTTTGAAACGAGGGGGATAGCGAGAGAAAGAGACAGAAATGGAGATCATATCGATATAAATAATATTGGCAGGATAATATATTATAATATAATATAATATAATATAATATAATATAATATAATATAATATAATATAATATAATACGTATAAACAACATTGTACTGTATCCTCGTTTATTGACCAAGGTTTTTTTTTCTTCCCCTCTTAACGACTCCGCATTTTGGTCACTGCTGTTAGCTCCCTAAAGATATACAATGGAGAGATTAAGGTGCGGTACACGCAAGAGTACGTCGCCCTGCAGGACTCCAGTTTGCAACACGAGCTACTCCCAGAGGCTCTAGCTCCCTTCAAACAACTGGCTGGTGCTTTATGTGGTGTGGTTGTGTGGATCAAGGCTTTCACAATGTGCGCAACACAATCTGGATCTTCCAAGGTGAAATAATTGAGCAGTTTGGGAAAGAAAAAGTTTTCTTTTTTTATGGTGACTTACAGTGCATTATTACTCTGTGCATATATATATATATATATATATATATATATATATATATATATATGAAAGAAGGAAGTGGTTTATTTAACGACGCACTCAATACATTTTATTTACGGTTATATGACGTCTGATATATATGAAAGTACATGTGTTACCTATTGTGGGTAAAGGGTATCTAGATCAGTCGATAGAGCGCTCGCCTGAGATGCTTGCATGGTAGGATCGAATCCCCTCGGTGGACCCATTCTCTGATTGGGTTTTTCCCGTTCCATCCAATAACCCACGACTGATGTATCAAAGGCCGTGGTATGTGGTCTCCTGTATTTGGAGGAAGTGTGTATAAAATATTCCTTTCTTCTAATGAAAAAAGTAGCGGATTTACGTATCAGAAGTACCACCAAAAGGTTTTGACCCCCCAATCAGTGTGCTCTAGCGGTGTCGTTAAAGAAACTTTAACCTTTTCTACTCTATTTGTTTATACTTGTTAATTTTAAAGTTTTTAAAACACTTTCATTCTATACAACGTTTTAAAATATACTTATCTTGATTTATGTATTGTATTATACTTTTCCCCACAGCTCCTTACACTGTGGTTTTACATAATTGTATATAAATAATATTTTCATATACTTACCATTTGTGACACCCAATAGGCGATGTGTATTTTTGTGCTGGGGTGTCGTTAAATTCATTCATTCATTCATTCATTCGATGGCGCATGAGTCGTCAAGTTTAAGGCAGGTAGGTACTTGGTTCGTATAGCAGTATCGGCTCCGACCCTCAACAGTTTAATAGGGAGATTTATTAGCACTGGTTAAGACGCAACCCCTCCCCAACCCCCCCCCCCCGCACCCCCCCAACCCCCCACCCCCCCAAAAACAACCCCAAAAACACCCAAAACACCATAAAACAACCAAACCTCCAACCCCCGGAAAACATCTAAGCCATTGATGCTTTAACACTGTGCTACACCCGGAACAGGGGAGGTTCCAGTAAGAAATCTGGTGTGAATTAAGGGGAAAAGGACCAACTCCAGCAGAAGTACTTAAATATTTAAGAGGAACGGGTCCCCTGGTCGCACCGCCATGAGTCCATGTCTATCGAACCAGGGGTAAAAAAAATGAAAACTAAACAGAAATGAAAAATAGTTAATGTATTAATTTCTACAATAAAAAAACCCCATCATTCATGTATTATTACCCATTTTACTACATAATGAAATTGTAGTCATCCTTTGCGTAGGTCCTGGACAATTAAAGTTGTTGACGTGTATCCTCTAAGCCTAACAGTAAATAAACAATCTAATATTTATGTAAATTACTGTTCACGTCCAAACACTTAACCTGTGGATTTTTTTTTCTTCTTCGCCAGATCTTTGCAGTTCCCAATATTGTCAATTGTCGGCACCCTCTGAATGTCTTTCATAAAAGGCGTTTGAAGCAATATGCTCACTGACACTAAAATACCCCGAGAGGTTTTTGTCCCGATTGTCGTAATACTACAAGCCTTGCACCGACACAATGTAGACACCCCAGTTCACGCAAGCGTTGCGTTCTTTAAATGCTTGTGGATGTTTATGGCCAAATGAAATTACCAATCGCCGTTGGATTTGCGACTTAGACGATGTAATTTGGACACAAAACCTCTCCTGCTGGTTTCTAGAAACATACGAGAACAGTTTGCCGTCTGCAGGAGCGGTTAGCAGACGTCGTTTTGGGGAGATGGTAATACATTTTTGTTCGGCAGTTATGTTAGTTTATAGATCAGTAAAACACTTTTTATTTTGCACTGCGGCGCCGGATAAGTAATGTTTTGCAATTATAATGAAGTTTTAAAGAAGCTAGATTGGCCTGTTCTAGGTGTGTCGCGTCCTATATACTTAGCAACACAAAGGCTTATGGCGTCGTCTGTTTCAAACGTGCTCTTAATGGCAGCATCATTGGATTGGTTTCCATCGGTAAATGCGAGAGAGAGAGAGAGAGAGAGAGAGAGAGAGAGAGAGAGAGAGAGAGAGAGAGAGAGAGAGAGAGAGAGAGAGAGAGAGAGAGATGGGCAACACGCGTAATTATAGCATTGAGGCATGCTGTGTTATTGTATATAAACCTTATTAAAAGAAATCCAACAAACACACCGACCTACAAATTCACTCAAATATGTGTGTGAATGTATGTGTGCACCCTTGCGTATGTCTCAATGTGTGTGTGTTTCTTGTAACTGTCTCTCTCTCTCTCTCTCTCTCTCTCTCTCTCTCTCTCTCTCTCTCTCTCTCTCTCTCTCTCTCTCTCTCTCTCTCTGTGTGTGTGTGTATACATGTGAGTCAGTCTCTCTCTCTCTAGTATTACCTTTGTTTAACGAAATCTTAACAAATGTTAAACTACAACTACTAGGTGTCTAACATATGGTTGTTTAGACACTTGACCTATATTTTAAAAGAGGAAATTTGCTGTTGCACGTAGGCTACGTAAAAGATGGCAACGTATGGCTACATAAGAGATGGTTTAAATGCACTTCTCCACAGAGAGGACAACACATACCACAGCCTTTGGGTACGGGTTAAGACAGGGAAATGTCCTGATAGATCCACCGTGGAAGATGATGCTACGACTCATCACACACCACAGCACATACCACGGTTTTCCCAATACCTCAGTTCCGTAATTCAGATACAATAATACGTTTACCACGATCATACAGCTAACATGTATGTCAGTCACAACAACAAAAGAAACTCTTAGCTTGTGTATGTAAGCTCTTCGTGAATGAGTTTTCTAGGATAATTACTTTCCAACATCCTCCAAATGTCAGCCATTAGAGACGGGGGTCTCCAGAAAGCTGCTGTGGCCCGTCTCGATGGCTGTCCGTGACGGTGTGGACACCCGTGTCCCCGTGTCTCCGTTCAGCGGCTTGACAGAAGGTAAATTCGTCTTGTTGACCTTCCTGCTAATTACAAGACAAAGTGGAGAATCATCTGTCCCTGTAGCTGGTCGGCTTCCAGTCGACAGGTACCTGTCAGGTGTGTTTGTTTACTGGAGTGTCGGTGACGCCTGGGCCACTTTTGGGTGAAGAGCGTCAACAGATATGATATTATAATGCGGAATGTGCATCGGTCTTCCACACAGAAAAATGTTGGTATTTGTGTGTGCCTCTCCATCTCTCTCTCTCTCTCTCTCTCTCTCTCTCTCTCTCTCTCTCTCTCTCTCTCTCTCTCTCTCTTTCATCTCTGTTTCTGTCACTCTTTTTCTCCGTCTGTCTCTCTTCCTCTCTATCTAACCCAACCCCCACCTCTCTCTCTAAATTAAAACTCAAGGGGGCCTGTGCTTTGTCACTTCTTCAGGACAAAAATGTATGTGGGTGGGTTTTTTGTCCTACTCTATATAAATAAAGATAAAAATGTGACTTACCACCACACACACTAGAGACTGTTATACTGCTACTAGAGATTGTGCCCCCTCCCTTCCAAATATCGTTTCTACGGGCATGCTACTGTATTGGTGAGAATCCATATCCGACTATGAACCAAGCGCTAAGTCAGTATCAATAACAATCATACAGGAAATGTTTTACTTAACGACGCACTAAACATTTAATTACGGTTATATGGCATCGGACATATGGTTAAGAACCATACAGATGTTGAGAGAGGTAACCCGCTGTCGCCACTTCATGGGCTACTCTTTTCGATTAGCAGCAAGGGTTCTTTTATATGCACCATCCCACTGACAAGATAGCACATACCATGGCCTTTGATCTACCAGTCGTGGTGCACTGCCTGAAATGAGAAATAACCCAATGGGCCGCTCACCGACGGGGATCGATCCCAAACCGACCACGCATCAAGCGAGTGCTTTACCACTGGGCTGCGTCCGCCCCCCCCCCCCCCCCCCCCCCCCCCCCCCCCCCCCCCCCCCCCCCCCCCCAACCATACAGAGGCATAGCTTTACATTAAATGTCTGGACTCTAACAGAGAATTGTATCCACTACTCCACTACAGTCCTTGTTCCAGTTCTACATCCATTGTCGCTGCATTGTTGTCACTGGTTCCTGGTGGCATGTCTAGTGGTCAGTATTTGCTCATTAACACAGGTTAAGGGCATGTCCGCTTTGGCGTAACACAACTAGTCGCCATGTCACACTCTGTTGTCCGAACACTCGGTCCGGCCAGGACATGGTCATCAAACACTAATGGTCAGTTTCACGGCAAAGTCACAGCCAGGCCAAAGGGTCAGGCCACATGTTATTTATTTTATTTTATTCTTTAAAGTAGTTTGAAACAGTTCTTAACCTGTGTAAATGCTGTGTAAAACAGAGGGAGAAAAACGCTATAAAAATTCGAGTAATTTTAGATATTTACAAATGACAGGAATAAATCTTATAATCTTCGTTATGAAGATAAGATATGCGAATACTTCTTCTTCTGTTTCTAGAAGTCCATAAAATCGGTATACAAATATAAGGTGCTCTCGATTTTACAAGTGGCTTTTGTCTGATCCCATTAGCATTTACATCAGTTTTGTTGACCGTTGAAAACGGATTTAGGTTCGTCTTCAGTGGTGGATCCAGAAAATCCATTTAGGTAGGGGTGGCAGTGACATGAGATGGAATGCCAAGGGAACTTTGGGGGAGGTTTGGAGGGGGATCGTAATAAAATGAAAATTAATATATAATAAAATTATAACTATCGCAGAACTTAGGGGGGCCCCCTAGATCCGCCTCTGGTCTTAAAGCAGTGATCCACGTTTCTCGCCAAATATGCAGATCCGTGGTCTAGTGGATAAGCTGCTGGACAATCAAGCTGACGACAGTGGTTCAAATTCCGTCAAAGCTGGCTCACACATTCATTCATCTTTCTCATCTATCACCCTCTGCCTATCATTATCATTATCTTAATATAAAAAAACTTTCCAATTTCTCCCACGATTTCAATGTGTTTCGACCCTTTCTGTTAATTTCCTCCGACTCTGTATTCTGAGCTGTCCACACCATCGCCTACCTGTCTCAACTTCCTCCACGGGTGCCGTGTCTGTGTGTATATCCCTGCACCCACCTTGCATCCTCGTCCTCTGCCGCTAATAAAGCTGGTCTGACCCACGGCACTAACTAACGACCGCCGGTAGTAGGGGAGCATAGTAGGTGGTTACAAGTGCCTCTTAACAATGCCAGAAGTAACTACTGTCAACTCCCCGAAGTGGTCATCTAAGCCCAAAGCTAAAAGCTGATGGGGAACAGGTGTGTGGTACAGATAGCCACAAGAGACAAGCACATGTCGCGGTTGGAGAGACAAGGACTGGGATGTGGAGGTGGACAGCGGAAGAAGTTGAAAGATAGGAGGAGTTGCCAGATCGGGAAGAAATGAGATGGAATTCAAAGGAGAGAAAGGAAAGGAGGCACTGGGATAAAAAAAATAAAAAATATGCAGATCCGTTCGTGGAATTTTAATAATTAATAATATTTGAAAAAAAGAATACTGCAAGCTACTTAAGGACGGCAGCGGAAATATTACCATATTAGAGGCTGCCAACAACATTCTATGCTTTGCGTCTTTTGTTTAATATCGTAGATAATCTGTCTTTAGCCATGTTTTAATAGTTCCAGTATTCTATAGCCCTATTTTGTTTATATGTGGGAATAAATAGAATAGGGCTAGAAGACACTGAACTAGCGATTTAACTGTTCCTGAACAATGGCTGTTGGTGTGAGCGGGGGGGGGGGGGGGGGGGGGGGCCGCAGAGGTATGGGGCAATACCCACACTAAACTCCCATTGATGTTCGAAATGTGTTCTGCCTGTTGGAAAATACACATAAAAGATAGTTTGCTGCTAATAGAAAAAAAATGTAGCGGGTTTTCTCTGAAGACTACGTGTCAGAATTCCGGTATCAAATATTTGACATCCAATAGACGATGATTAATTAATCGATGTGCCCTAGTGGTGTCGTTAAATAAAATAAAAATTGTACCATTTCTTTTCACTCTTTCTACCTATGGGCTTTAGGCAGTTATTTCTCGTTCTAGCCAGTGCACGACGACTGGTATATCAAAGGCCGTGGTATGTGCTATCATGTCTGTGGGATGGTGCATATAAAAGAACCATTGGTACTAATGGGAAAATGTAGCGGGTTTTGTCTCTAAGACTGTAAGTTAAAATTACCAAATAGCCGACGATTAATAAATCAATGTGCTCTAGTGGTGTCGTTAAACAAAACAAACTTTAACTTTCAGGTAGTTCCATCGATAGGGTCGGAAGAATGAGTACGAGTACATCCAAGAAATTGTAAAAAATGTCCTTGCTGTCTTGATATATAATCACGGAAACTGTTTTGTCATTTGCATGCATGCTACAGAATTTGTTCTCCTTTTTTTGTCAATTACAAATTATTTTACCAAATTTATAAATTAATTAATTTTTGCTTTGCATTTTGCGTAAAGCGTGAGATTTGAATCAACCAATGCTCGTCTGGTAGATGATTCGATGTCTGTATCTAGATCAGTACTATTTACCTCGTTCATAACACGGTTATTTTCCGATGTTTAAACAAGAGTCTGTGTTTGCATGCGGACTATATAAAACGCAGACGATTTGTTAATGTCCTAGTCCTACACCAACGCACGTGATTAAAGTACGGTTAAAGACAGGGCGCATAAATATTTCTTCGTCTCCGAAACCATCGCCAGACTTAGCGAAATAATTATTGTATACACTGTTATGCAGTTACTATGGATGACGTAATGTCTACAGTTTCGGATGAGACGTACATACTATTGGCCACCTTCATTGTGTTTGACGTCATAGACTTACTCATTAACCGACTCAAGATTTTCCTTTCTCAAAATTCTATCTGAACAGTGGCGATACTTTATATTTTCCCCTATTGCCAAAAGTGCCATTTTATTACAATTGTTGGTATAAACTATTTAATGCCTTGCATAGACACGTATTTATATAGGCATGGGAACTGTTTGGCAGTCTACCTCATTTTGAAATAGATATTGTTTCAGTTTAAGGGACATTCCTGAGTTTGCTGCACTTTTTAAGATGTTATCGACTAACAGAGACTTTTTAACGATTGTAATTACATATCAAATATATTTTTCTGCATAAATTATCAGTGGTTGTATATTAAATGTGTTTCTGATCGTTCTAGTGTTTGTACTAGGTTAAATTTCATTTTATTTCCTAAAATATTGGGGGTGGGGGGGGGGGGGGGGGTTCGTACGTACGAAATTATTTGAAGACAAAATGCATTTTGGGCTTCTTACAACGACCAGAAACACATTGAATATTTAGACACTGATATTCTAAACAAGAAAATATATTTAATATGTAAGTTTAGTCGAAAACATCTTACAATGCAGCAAACTCAGGAATGTTCTTTTAAATTTAAATGTGAAACAATATTGGATTAAAATAAAACCACTTGGGTTTAGAACAAGTTCACATTATCATTATTGCATACGATTTTATATCGCATATTAAATAACACTGGAACTGTTTGAAGAGTAACCATTTAGACACCTATTCGAAACTGGACAGGTATCCATCCTTTGAATGACAGTTCAAAGCATCAGCATATTACAGCATGAAATACCCAGGCAAATGCTTATGGCTGTCTTGTTCATATCCTGGCTTATGTAAAGGCTATAAATATATACAGACTGCGATAAATCATAATATATAACTGTCGGCTTCGATAGTCCGTGCATTTGTTTTACTTAAAGAGAGAAGTGCTACAAATGGAAAATGGTCTGGAATCTGACGTTGATGCTCTTTGAGAATTTACAAGCTTTTATTTTTCATATATGTATAAGTTATCGTCTAGCCATTACAGCTCCATGATCGTCGTAACCAATTTATCACTTTTGTTAAACTCTGCAACCGTGTCGAAGTCCCCTATTCACAGTTTCATCATTTGTTGTTAGCGTTGTTTGGTTTACAAGGTGCAATATATTTGTACATATTTTAATAAAAAGCAAATGACTCGCATACTATTGCTTTTGCATTTTATTTATTTATTTAGTTAGTTTTTAGTTTTTAATAGTAATATAGGCTGTTCAAACAATGATCTTATGGCCAGGTTTTGTGTTTATGCTGGAACAGTCCCAATTAAATTTATATTAAAGACCGCGCTTGATAATGCAGTCAGTAATTAGTCTCTTATTAGACAATCATTTATAAGTCTAGTGTGTACTAGTATGTACATCACAGAGTGAGTGTTCAGCTGTAAAATTCATGTAGTCGAGATGTCCAGGACAGCGTGCTTGAATCTTAATTGAATATAAGCATGATTCATGAGGGTATTTTTCTTTTCTTTTATCTGTTCCAAAGACGTCTACATTACAGTGATCTAAGTCAGGTTAGCATACTACAACCTCAACTAAATATAAGCACAAAAATAAATAAATATTTTAGGGGAGGAGATGTCTTGTCTATACTGAAGATGCAGAATGGCTGCAGAGAGGTAGTGCAACGTCCAAAAGGGGACATATGACATTACAAAGTACACTAACATATGTCATGTTAATAATTTTTATGGTACCTTGAAGTTCGGCGGAGGGTTGCGCACCTCTCGTACCCTCCTCTGGGATCCGCGCCTGCTTTCGATGACCATGAGCAAGTCATAAAACGCACATCTGGCCTCATCTCCACCTTTGATGTTACGGCATGAATACTCGTAAGTTATGTGCCGACAATTTTGACATCTATGTTTTATGTTCCACAAAGCACAGGTCTCTCCGGACACGTTCCGACAACGGGTCGCAATAATTCTTTCACGTTAGATAACTCTTCAGCCATAACCAACCAGTTACGAAATGACGAGGATTTATTTCCTACTTAGTCTCGCGAATGAATCTTTAATACAAACATTGCAACTAGGTGGATTACTTCTAGTATCTATTAGAAGGTGAAATTCTCACAGACATGTAATATTGCAAAAGGATGCGATTATAGCAATAAATATTTACTAATGACCTTTTAAGTGACTTTTATTATACATAGTTGATGGCTTTTTTTAACATCTTGAAATTTTGAATAAGATTATGTAATTTTATAAATAGTATTGTCTATCTATAATATATGAACCTGTTTCTCTATATATGCTTCTATACATATATTCATAACTGTACATAAACAGACGGGCAGACGAACAAACGGAGACACTGACATGAAAGCAACCAGACTGAAAACAATATCCATTAAACAAATAATTTCGATTTCTTTAATGCTTAACTGTGTATTGAAATGAAAATTGTCCCCATTTAATAGCGAAGTAGAAATAAAATGGAACATATTAGTTAGAACTTGATAAGTGGTTTTGAAAAACAAAATGAAAAGAAAAACCGGGGAAAAAAAATCCCTATAGGGTGTATACTACCAAATCGTTTCCCATAGACGACAAAAGTAACATATGTGGCTAAAACTCCTACCTGCAGCGTATCAATGGACATAAACGCCACGGATATAAATACCACCACCTCTCACCCTTAAAGTGAATCAGAAAAAAATCGGGGATAAAGCTGCTCATTTCTGAGATAACGGGTAACGTCTATGACTACCCTAGTTCCGCACAAAATTCGAGTACTTTTTTTACAAGTACCCCATACATGTTTCAAGCACAAGGCTACTTGACACAGTGGTACTAGTGAAATAAAATTGCATACATTTTTTGCCTAGATGAAACCTTGTTTTTTTCACAACCAACACACATTTATCACCAATCACAGGACTTGTAGTGTTCACTTCTCTATCAAACGTTCGGTGCACACTCGAACTTTGACCCAGCCGGAAGTTATTTGGGTTAGTACTACCTAAAACATGTTATGATTTTTTTTTCTTCACTTTAACAGTTTAACACATATCTCAAAAGAATATGATATAATAATTCCTGTACATACATGCATGCCTCGCTGAAACTGATAGTGTTACTAGCAAACGTTTTGTTTTCTTTCGCAAACTGTTTCTTATCTAGTAGGGAAGTGTGAAGTCCTAGCAGTGAAAGATTTCGTAAAATATTAAACACATGCTGTTATTATTTCTTAAAGGCGTGTGTGCCATAACAAAGAAGACGCAGATTCCAATTTATATCCTACAATAGATGCAATTTTGGAATTATTTAAAGATTTCCAACATCGTCACGTATGCGCTTTGCTGACCTCAACGAAAAAATTACCATAGGTCGCTTTTAACCAAATAAATTCTCATATTGGTGATATAATCACATATCAAACAACATGTACGGTATACATACAACAAAAAAAGAAAAGAAAGGAACTTTTCTTTGACATTTCAATCACATTTTAAACTGTGGCTATTTGGTGTCTAACATATTAATTTGAAACTGAGTGGTAGAAAAAGAAATGAAACTCGTCGCTGCCTACCGCGTCGTAGGAAGAGATCGTTTATTAAAAAAAAAAATCCTATATTATATAATTATATTTTTTAAGTTTTGTTTTATGTTTGCATGACCAGTGCACTTTGTAAAAGTTGGTATAAATCTCAGTGGCGAATCTAGACGAGGGTGATGGGTATGTGAATCAGGGGCGGACCAAAGGGGGCCAAAACGTTCCTGGATCCGCCCTTGCAAATTTGCAGAATAAAAATAATAATTCATCATGTGTAGTGATCCCAGAATCTTTTAACCTATCCCTTGCTTGCCTTACTTCGATTACTATGACAGGAATTATGTGGAGATAGCATTGCAAAGCTTTGTCTTAAACAGGTTCATATTTTAGAACCAAAGAATCATTACTTCAGATCCACCCTACCCAGGTTAAGTGCCACCTTATGCCCATCATCATTTTTGCATTCTTTGTTCATATCAGGGATGCGATATTGACAACCATTGTTCGTCTAAAAACATTTATATATTTTTTTAATAAAGGAAGATGTAGATGATCTGAAAGACAAAGGAAGAAAAGCGAATTTTAGACGACCTTGCAAAAGATTTTCCGTTGAAAATAGAAAATGATTAGTAAATCAAATGTCATAGTATGACCTATCATGTCTTTGGGATGGTGCATATAAAACAATCCACAGCTATTAATGGAAAAATGTAGCAGGTTTGTTAAATCGAAGACTGCATGTCAAAATTACCAAATGTTTGACATCTTATATTCGATCATTAATACCTCAGTGTGCTCTAGTGGTGTCGTTAAAAAACAACACCAAAAATATTGCACATGCCTAGGAGCAGTAAGTTGATGGTATACAATTTATTAAGTTCACTGCGTGATAATAAATAGATCATTATTATATACATAACCTGGAACTGACATTAATTATTACACATCTATTAGTATTAAATCTCTACTCCATGTTCATTACTATACATATAATCTACACCACCCATTCGTTATTATATACATAATCTAAACTCGACATTCATTAATCTAACTAATCATAATCTAAACTCACATTAATTAGTATATATATAACCTACCCTCAACATTCATTATTATACATATAATCTGCACTCCCCGTGTATTATTATACATATAATCAACACTTCCCATTCATTACTACACATATAATTTACACTACCCATTCATTATATATATAATATACAATTCCCATGCATTATTATACATATAATCTACACTCCATTCATTACTATACATATACATTTGTGTACTCTACGCTACCCATTCATTATTATACATATAATATACACTCCCCATGCCTTATTATACATTGGGTTATTTTTCGCTCCAACCAGTGTACCACGACTGGTACATCAAAGGCCGTGGTATGTCTATGGGATAGTGCATATAAAAGATCCATTACTGCTAATCGAAGTGGCGACAGCGGGTTTCCTCCCTCAATATCTGTGTGGTCGTTAGCCATATGTCCGACACCATATAACAGTAAATACAATGTGTTGTGTGCGTCGTTAAATAAACCATTTTCCTTCCTTCTACTCTGTGGCGAACGAAGGTTTGTGGGGATGGGGGTTCGAGTCATATCCTTCAAAATACATATTTAAAAAAACAAAAACAGAAACAAATTCTCCTTGAGTAGAGGGTTCGACCCATGAAAACCCCCCTCCCTTGCCCACGCGCCTGGGACAAGCTTATTAAAACTATTATTGTGCGTGCATTTTGCGTGCGTGAGCGTGAACTAATTTGTTATGCTTATATACCATGATGGTTTCAAGCACCCCTCTCTTGGCTTATATTAACCCCTTAACGGTCGAGGCTGGTATCAGCATACCAGATGTCTACACCTCTAGCAGGTGTGCATCATGATGAGAACAAATCGACTTATAAACATGGATTTGCCGTGGTCATTTCAACAATAAGCTGATAACTGTTAAGACATGGTCGTTGACACCTGCGGACATGGCTATTTTTCCGGTGTCGTGATTTCTCGAAATTAAATACGTACAGAACATATCTCTCATATATCACAGTCGCTGGCAATAAATGTCCGCCGGTTATTGTCATGCAACCATGCAAATAGGAAGCGAGTCTACACGACTGAAAACATTGTTTGTTTCGCTCGCCGTGTAATAAGACCGATATTGAGCCTTTAACTGTCTACTCGGTTTAGATTTTGATATTTATTATTATAAATCTGTCTGGGTTTGGGTTTTTTACCTTCAAATAAGTGAATCACGGCTTGACTATTAACTGTCTTGGTATGTCGTATTTTTTCTCCGTTGAGATGCAGTTTACTCCAGATTGTTTAATTGTTCATGGGGTACACGGCACTACCAACAGACATATTTTTCTTTAATTAAATAGTTATACTGATATAAAACGCCAACATTTTAAAAAGCACTCATCAATTACTTAGGAATAGCCACCAATATCATAAATATACTCATTTATAAGCCAAAATATTACATTATTTTACTTTAGTAACCATATGGCGGCCATTTTTGTTTTGCCATTTTGAAGGTGAAGGACTCAAAATCCAGCTTGGGAACCGACAAATTTGGATTCGGCATACCCAAATTATGTTAAAAAGTTTGGTTCCCAACTTTTACCCAAAAATTCTCCTTAGAGTCACATTTTGAGATTTCTCGAAAACTAACACGAAAACCTGCTTGTAACTTTTACACGATAAACGGACTGATAAATTCTATGACGCCCCAACCCTGTATTAATAATGCACGTAGAAAAGTTATATTTATTTTATTTTAAGTTGGAGGTCATATCCTAATAAAACTATTTTCTACACAATATTTCTTTCTTTGTATTAACCCGTAAACCCGTGTGAAAAACAAAATCCACAAAAAAATATTTTTCCGTGAAACTAATAAACTCCATCTTTTCAGACATTTTATTGAGAAGAACGATAATTCTGGTATTTCATTAGGTTTTAGTTATTTTATCTCGCAATAAACACACATTTTTAAAGGTTAACGCCGACACGTCAACAAAAGATCGGTGTTTAGTGGGACCGGCTGACCACAGGTGCTAAAAATCAATTAGAATGGGATTAGACCTCATTTACACATTATTAGTATAACAAACGAAAAATGGAAATTTATTCAAAAAAATCATAGATACACTCTATCAATTAGAGACGTGAGCGAAGAGAAGGGAACTTTCTTAAAGGTGTTTATAAAGGCGTTAGGAGCCGAGAGACCCCCTCATATAATCGCTAAGACGATTTGACGGCGAGCAAACATGGACGTACTCCAGCGGCCGGCAGTGTCCACGTATTAATACAAAGATGAAATATGAGACCGGACCCTGGTCATTGGAATTTGTCCGGTTATTAAAAGTAAAGTACGGTGCTTTTCCAAACACGGGAAGAAATGGTGAGGGGCATTGTTTGTGGACGTACAGTGGTTTGTTTTCACACCTGTATATATTGGTCGGCTTGTATTGTCTGGTCTGGAGTTGGGTCAAAAGAAAGGGTTTTATTTCTCAGCAGTGAAACACGAAACGACGGAATGGGTATATAAGGAACTATGCAATGACCGTTACTAGGATTTATAATAATGGATGTAAAATTCACATGGGAGTGTCCAACAAGTTTAGACCAGTGGTGGAATTAGCAGTTATTTGTCTGTGAAAGAAAAAAGAAAGACATTTTTTATTTAACGACGCACTCAACACATTTATTTACGGTTATATGGTGTCAGACATATGGTTAAGGACCACACAGATTTTTTAGAGGAAACCCGCTGTCGCCACTTCATAGGCTACTCTTTCCGATTAGCAGTAAGGGATCTTTTATTTGCGCAGGATAGCACAAACCATGGCCTTTGTGAACCAGTTATGGATCACTGGTCGGTGCAAGTGGTTTACACCCACCCATTAAGCCTTGCGGAGCACTCACTCAGGGTTTGGAGTCGGTATCTGGATTAAAAATCCCATGCCTCGATTGGGATCCGAACCCAGTACCTACCAGCCTGTTGACCTATGGCCTAACCACGACGCCACCGAGGCCGGTCTTGTCTGTGAAAGGCGTCGGTAGCACTGGGAGCCGAGTGTTAGACCATAAGCGTCTGCGACGGTTCCCTCCCATTCTGCCTACAACCCACTTTGCCTACACCCATTTTGCCTACAACCCACTTTGCCTACACCCATTTTGCCTACAACCTAGTATGCCTACACTCAGTTTGCCTACAGTGTGAAAAAGTGACATCCCCAGTTCATAGTGGGACAATCCCTATTATTTTGTGTCTCAAACCAATATAAAAATATTGTATTACATAAACAATTAAGATTATAATGAACATAAGTAATGTAATTGGGGCTTAGTTGCGCAAAGGTGATGTCATGCTCTTTATGGTGATTAGTATTAGTCCAATGATCCCATACTGTGATCTTTAATATGTGATCAAAGTGAAATGGCCTTCATGATTCTTTGATATAGGATTAAAGTTAAACTATGTACAAAATATTTTTTTAATATTTGTGAGGTAATTTTATAGTTTAATTGTTTTTGTTGTGTAATGTTAATCGTTTTTATAATAAAATATGTGTTTGTCATATTATTTTGTCATGTCATTTTTATACATTGGGACTATACATGGAATGCTCCACTTTTAACTGGGGATGGCATCTTTTCATACTGAGTGTAGGCAAACTGGGTTGTAGACAAACTGGGTGTAGGCAAAGTTGGTTATAGGCAAACTGGTTGTAGGCAAAGTGGGTTGTAGGCAAAATGGGAGGACACATATGCGACAGGGAGCAAAACTTCGAGCAAAAATTATAAAGATATTGGGAGGAAATGTGCTAACCTGAGACCTTTTTACCATGTATTTTCATCATTCTACCCTCAACATTAATGCGTAGTGATTCGTTTGCATCCCTATATAGTTGTTTGGTAGTAATGCTATCAAATATAAATAAATGTTGTTATCCAGATTCGGGCATTTTCGTTTAATTCGGACAAAATCCAGTCCCCCCTCCAATGGGAGCCCGTACGCCTATGCGTTAGAGCACCCAGTTTATCATATCTTAGCACTGACTTCTGCTTGGCTCACAGCTAATAGGAGAGGTATAAAAGTTTTTAAAAAATGGAATGTGTTTGTTTTTAACGACACCACTAGAGCACATTTATTTATTAATCATCGGCTATTGGATATCAAACATTTAATAATTCTGGTGTATAATCTTAAAGATAACCTGCTATGTCTTTCCATTAGCAGGAAGGGATCTTTGATATAACAGTAGGGTGGAGGGGACAATTACCGACGGGGATTCGATCCTAAGACCTAAGAACTTCAAGCGAGCGCTCTATCGACTGAGCTAGCTCATGACTCATAGTATAGGCGAGGCGTAAGGTCAGTAAACCGATTTCTGTCGCATTAACAGTGCTAATCTCTTTTGTGGACAGACAGCCCAGATAGCAGAGTGCTTGAATCTTAATTGAATATACATGTATAAGCACGAAAATAAACCGACATCAAATGAATATGTAGGAATTTCAGTTATTCATTCGGCATACATAATAATACAGTGGCATCAAATACAGTAATACTTCCGCATTACCGACTCAAGATTTGTATAAGTGATACATTATCGTCATTACCGACTCAAGATTTGTATAAGTGATACATTATCGTCATTACCGACTCAAGATTTGTATAAGTGATACATTATCGTCATCACCGACTCAAGATTTGTATAAGTGATACATTATCGTCATCACCGACTCAAGATTTGAATAAGTGATACATTATCGTCATTAACAAATAAAAAGAGACACTGTAATAAGATGCACCACGACTGGTACATCAAAGGCCGTGGTATGTGCTATCCTGTCTATGGGATGGTGCATATAAAATATCCCTTGTTGCTAATCGAAAAGAGTAGCCCAGGAAGTGGCGACAGCGGGTTTCCTCTCAAAATCTGTGTGGTCCTTAATCATATGTCCGATGCCATATAACCGAAAATAAAATGTGTTGAGTGCGTCGTTAAATAAAACATTTCCTTCCTTGTTATATAGTCTCTCATAACTCAATCTAATTAAAATTAGCTCCACTATTACATGTGGATCTAACGCGAGCCAGTTGGAGCTCATGTCCACCAATCAAAACCTTACTTGCAGAATCCTGCCAGTGATTTAAAACTAATTTGAAAACATTCCGAATTATCCTGAGAGTATACGACATGTTTCGTGTGAATTACGAATGCCTTAAAACATGTTTTATTTTATAAAATAAATAATTTGTAATGTAAAACTGAAAACTGATTTAGTTGGGGGGTTTTATAAATAAATAAATAATTTTTAATGTAAAATTGAAGACTGATAACCCACCCCGTACGTATTGGTATGGTTCGCTGTACTGCGGCCACTAAAATAGACTCGCCCGATATTTTTAGAATTTGTATGCTCCCAAATAACGTTATAAAAGGCGAAGTGTGATTGGTCAATATTTAAATTATTATTTACAGACGAAATGTTACCTGGACATTGGGGACTACGCAGTGTTGTTAGTTTTAAATCACTGGCAGGATTCTGCAAGTAAGGTTTTGATTGGTGGAGATGAGCTCCAACTGGCTTTAGATCCACATGTAATAGTGGAGCTAATTTTAATTAGATTGCTCATAACTCTACAAAGAGTAGCCTGTGTTTTTGTTTTAATGGTTACTTTTTGGTATATATTAAAAACAAATGCCATATATTACATATATAATTCAGGGTAAACGAATAAAATGGCTGTCTGTCTGTGTCTGTCTCTCTACGTGTCCGTCTGTCTACCTGTTATATGACACAATTACATGACATTTTAGGCACCAGCATGCCTTGTCTTGGACAACCACCTCAGATATGTCGGCTGTCTATTCAGAACAGCTTGTTAATGGTTTGTTGTTAAGGAGTAGAGAGAGAGAAAGCTTGTGTAGTAACTTGTTTAGAAGCAAGGGATCTTTTATATGCACCATCCCACGGACAGGATAACATACACCTTTGATATACCAGTTATGGTGCATTTGCTCGAAATATTCCAATGGGCCCACCGACGGGGATCGATCCCAGACCGACAGTACATCAGGCGAAGTATTTCAATGGGCCCACCGACTGGGATCGATCCCAGACCGACAGCGCATCAGGCGAAGTATTTCAATGGGCCCACCGACGGGGATCGATCCCAGACCGACAGCGCATCAGGCGAAGTATTTCAATGGGCCCACCGACGGGGATCGATCCCAGACCGACAGCGCATCAGGCGAAGTATTTCAATGGGCCCACCGACGGGGATCGATCCCAGACCGACAGCGCATCAGGCGAAGTATTTCAATGGGCCCACCGACGGGGATCGATCCCAGACCGACAGCGCATCAGGCGAAGTATTTCAATGGGCCCACCGACGGGGATCGATCCCAGACCGACAGCGCATCAGGCGAAGTATTTCAATGGGCCCACCGACGGGGATCGATCCCAGACCGACAGCGCATCAGGCGAAGTATTTCAATGGGCCCACCGACGGGGATCGATCCCAGACCGACAGCGCATCAGGCGAAGTAT